>NC_056528.1:45209065-45317103 GCF_019175285.1 Sceloporus undulatus | reverse complement strand
AGGTGAACACAGAAAATAGATCTGTAGGCGTGAATGATTTTCAGTGTCTCACTCTTTACAATGCTGGAAATGTGGGGATTGACAGACATTTCATTTGGAGGGGCAGCATCTTCTTCCAGCCTCTCATTTTGACTCCCTTTAGCTATAGCCCTGGATGATGCTATGTTAAATAGCTTTGGCTAAACTGAATGTTGGTAGGTGAGGCTGAAAATGAACAAGACCTATGGAGGGAAAATTCTGCTTACTGCAGACATAAATCCCCTGCTAATGTTATTTTTTAAAGAAATAAACTCCAAGCTTGTACTTAATTAGGATTTGCTAAAATCTGGCCTTTTTTTGAGCAGAAAATGTTACGCTCGCCTCCTGTCAAATTTTGATACATTTCATTTTTAAGTCACCAGGTAAAATAAATGAATTATTCTCTTTATCCAGGCTTTCCATGGTCTTCTAGCAGGTTTTCAGCTGCTGCTCAGTGGTTTTAACTGACTCTTGAGGATTTTAGCGCCACTGGGAAACGCCGCTGTCCTATTTGTTTGGATTGTTTTGTTTGTAGTGTTAAAATCTGCTATGAGCTAGCCTGGGAATTTTATATGTGAAGGTGGGATTAAAATGCCCTTAAATATATGTATATGTTTGTTGCATGCCTTCAAGTCATTTCTGAACCTAAGGCGAACATATAATGGAGTTTTCTTTGCCTGATTTCTTCAGTGGAGGTTTGCCATTGCCTTCCCCTGAGGCTGAGAGAGTGTGACTTGTCCCAAGATCAGCCAAGGTTTCATGGCTGAGCGGGGATTCAAACCCTGGTCTCAAAAGTCGCAGTCCAGTGCTCAAACCACTATGCCATACTTGCTCCTTTAATTATATATATAATTTAAAATGGCCCACAGGGGCTAGGGATAGAGACCAAGATGGAAGAAGGTTTTGGGTGGATCTTGCATCAAGACCAAGTGGATCCTGGGAAGGATTTCTATATGAGATCAATGGGGGAGGAGGGAGAGGATCTTAATCAGATTGGCCCTGAAGCTTACAATTTTTGCAACTCCAATACTTTTTTTGCTTACCAGAATGCCATTTTATCAGTCTGTCTAGTGAAATACCAGCCAGTTGGCAACTCCATCTCTTCTCCTTCCTTCTCTCTAATCCCTTGCTCTGCAGGCTTCGATACAATGGCTGTGATCCCAAAGGGAAACGATCTGTGCACGTAATCTTAGCTTTTGCAGAGTCTTTCGCCTGTCGGAGACTCCCAGGAGGCACATTTTGTTGAGGCTGGAAATGAGACACGTTGTGATCAGCCTTTCCAGGAGGCTGCTGCAACCAGGAAGATGCCAAATGATGTGTTTGTTTCTAAACCCTTTTTCTCTCTGGCCTTTAGGCTATGTGCGTATCAGGGAGACAGGGCCAGATTAAGAGAAGCTGAGGCCTTAAACCAGGGGTGAAAATTGTATAGCTCACCAGATACTGATGGACTGCAATTCCCAGCATAACTCACCATTGGCTGGGCTGGCTAAGGCCAATAGGAGTTGCAGTCCAACTAACTTTGGAAGGAGGATCTTGATTACAACCTGTGCCTCAAACTGTGTCAAGGTGAAGAAGCCCCATGGAATCTTTGCATTATTCTAATATATCTTTTGTTGGTTTGGTAATGTTTGTGTATATTTGTATGTTGTTATTATTCTAGGTGGGCAGGGAGCAATCAGTAATATTGACAGAGTCAAGCAACCATCTCAAGCAAATGCTGAGCTAGCATTGGTACCCCTCCCTCAACCAATTTTTCCCCCTGAACTACCTGGTTGTGCCAATGTGTTGTGGGACAGAAGTTTGGACACCAAACCACACAGTCTTTCTTACCCTCCATAGATAAGCCTGCTGCCATCAGGGCTGGTAGAAGATACTGTCCCATAACCAATGCTGAAAGAAGGCATACTTCCAAGTGTCACAGTTTAGCAAAGACAGTCTGGATTAATCCTCCTTCACCTCATTTTGTTGTTGTTCTGTGTGCCTTACAGTCATTTCCAACTTATGGTGAACCTAAGGCCATGGGGTTTTCTTGGCAAGCTTCTTCAGAGGGAGCTTGCTATTGCCATCCTCTGAGGCTGAGAGAATGTAACTTGCCCAAGGATATAGTGGGTTTCCATGATCACATGGGGATCCAAATCCTGGTCTCCAGAGCCATAGTCCCTTCCTTAAACCACTACACCATGCTGACTCTTGCTACCTTTGAAATGACCCAGTTTTTCTCTCCACCTCCTACTGTCCCTCTTTATCCTCATATATGCAGTTTAGGGAGAGGGTTTAAGAATGCTTAGTGAGGGAGCTCTAGTGGCTCACCAAAATACCAACCCCAGGATTGCACAGGATGTTGCCATATCAGTTACGGTGGAACCATTGTGCTTTAGTTCTCTTGTGTGAAAGGGCCACTATAGGGCCCTTTCACCCTACACAATTATAGAGCCCTGATTATTATTATTATTATTAACCTTTATTTATGAAGCGCTGTAAATTTACACAGCGCTGTACATACAATCTTTTTAATTAGACGGTTCCCTGCCCTCGGGCTTACAATCTAAAAAGACATGACACAGAAGGAGAAGGGAGTGGTGGAGGGAAAGGGTAAGAGGTACAGCAGTTCCTCTCTACCTCTGAGGCCTGGACCAAGGCAGATGGACTGGAGGGAGGGCTTGGCTTCATAATGGATGGTTAATCTTCTTCCAGGGACAATACATACTCTCAAGTAGGATAATGCATATACAGTACATAGCAATACAGGAAATGATTTGATAAACAGGCACCAAAAGAACATCAAAGAGTAAGCGACAATTATGCAATGCCTGGGAAGGCTTCTCTGAACAGGATGGTTTTCAACTCCGTCTTGAAGCTGGTTAAAGAAGTGATGGCTCTTGCTTGTGGGGGAAGAAGGTTCCAGGAGCGAGTGATTCCACTTTAACTGGCATGGCTGCATCCTAAGGAATCCTGGGATTTGTAGTTTGGTCTGAGAAGCCCTCTAAACTGCAAAACCCAGAATTCCATAGTATGGAACCATGACAACTGAAGTGTAATCATAATATGTAGTGTTAAAGTGCCCTTAGAAGAGTTAATAACTTGTAGCCCTGGGGGCATTTCACCCAACACAATGATAGTGCTATGATTTTACTTCAGCTGGCATGGCAACATCCTATGGCATCCTGGGATTTGCAGTTTAGGAAGCCACATTTACCATTGTTAACCAGGGACTGTGAAATGACCCTTGCGCTTGGATGGATGAATTGACTAGTTCCAGTTTCTTCCATATCTGAATTTTTGGAAGTTCTTTTCATCCCAAATATGAGGAAATGTGTGGATTTGAATACACTGGAAAGCATCAAAGCCATGCTGAATAGATAGCAAAAATGCAAGTAATGAACTATAGAAAGGAGCAGAAACCAGTGAAGCTTTTCTGTTAATGCAAGGAGTTGGAATAGAGGCAGGCTGGCTAGCTGGGATGTAGTTCAAGTAGAGAGAGAAATGTGAACAGACAGAACTGGGCTTCGGTCCTGATCAAGATCCTCTTGGGTACTGCTGTAGTATAAAAGTTTAATGCTAATAACAGGGTGAGGGAATTGTGCAGAGACTTTGGAAGAGACAGCCATGGCACAGAGCAGGTGACATGTCTGCCAGTGTGTTTAATATCAAAGGGGTGGTGGAAGGGGGGATGAAAATATTCCCTTTTGGCGCATTGCCTCCCAGAGATGCTGTATTGCTAGTGCAGAATAGTAGGGCAAATGCTTTCCAAAATGGGCTGTGTGCTTTGCATACACAGACATATTCAAAAGCAGGAGTGGGGAAATTTTGCTATCTTACCAATGGGTAGGGCCACATTTTGAAATGAATGGCCCCACTGCCTCTCTATCATTCTCTCTGGAATCCTGTTGGTTAGTTCTTACTACCAGTACCTATTTGGTTTAGTGGTTAGATGATTAAGAGGTGATATGATAGCCCTGTATTGGAAGGGGTGTCATATTGAGGATGAAACAAGCTTGTTTTCCTCTGGTCTAGGAAACAGGACCTGGAGCAATGGATTCAAATTGCAGGAGAAGAGATTCCACCTCAACATAAGAGCTGTTTGACATTGGAAGACACTTGGAGAGCAGTGGAGTCTCCTTCTTTGGAGGTTTTTAAACAGTGGCTCGATGGCCATTTGTTGGGAGTGCTTTGATTCTGAGATCCTGCATGGTAGAACACTGTTGAATTGGATGGCCCTTGTGGTTTCTTCTAGTTCTATGATTCTATGATTCCACCAATGGTGGAATGGCGAGTCAGTACCAGGGCCACTGAGAGTCCTTGAAACATTGTTTTCAGGCCAACCAGCAGCTATAGGCCCAGACAGCTGAGACGAGTAGTATGTGAAGCAGTCCTTTTTAAAGCTTATCTCAAGTCTCATGAGAGCAAGGGCTCCCCTGAGATAGATCTTGCAGGCGTCTGGACCTTTTAGAGGCAGTTTTATATAAGCCTGACTCATGTGTACCAGCCTGTCTTGTGTTGGTCTAGCAACATAGGGTACTATCCTGTAATGCTGTAGAAAACCCTGACAACCATAGCTGCTGGTTGGCCTGAAAACAATGCTTCAAGGGGACCCAAATTTACTGCTTTCCAATTTGCTGAGAGCTCAATTCCAGGTGCTGGCACTGACCTACAAAGCCCTAAACACTTGGGGCCAGGATATTTGAGAGACTGCTTCCTCCCATATGAACTTGCCAGAAATTGGAGATCTTCAGAGGAGACCCAACACCTCATGAGGTTAGGAATGCATATGTAACAGGGCTTTCTCTGTAGCAGCATCCATTGTGAAGCCCCTTCCCAATGGCTGGCTCCATCTGTTTTGAGATTCCAGTGGACATGTAAACCAGTACAGTCATCCCTCCACATTTGCAGCTCTGTGGATTTGTTTATTCACAGACTTGCGTTCTCTCTAGGAATTGGTAAGTCCTCCAGTGCAACTCTGCTGGAAGTTGACCATTGAGTTGTGATAGAGGACCTAGACATTCCTAGTGAAAATGCTTCTCTAGGCATTTGTAGTTCCTCCAAAACGATCCTATGATCACTGTCTGATAACGTCCCATAATCTATCTCCACTGACTCTGTTGACAATGGCTGATGGGAAATGATGGGAGGACTACCAGTGGCCCTCCTCTGGTCTAGGCAGAACTCTTCATTCTTTCAATTTGGGGGTTATTGTTAAAGAGAAATGCCCACACTGTAATTTTGTTAGAGCTGAGTGATGTATTGTGAACAGCTTGGCAATTTTTGCTCATCTTCCTGGAACTCTCCCACCATCTGTTACCTTCCTCCATTTTTGCGGCCGAGTGTGCGTGCCTTCCTTTAAGAGTCCTTGGAAATATTCCCTAAACAGAAATTTCCAAGGCTGACTCGAATTTTATTTTTGTTTGGAATGAAATGTGTTAACTCTCTTACCAGAGGTCTTGACAGTTGTTATCAAGCTCTTGAGTATGGTTGCTCCAAGAAGGAAAAATGTGACGGATTGAGGAGGGCTCAGACAGCTGGCACAACCATCTGGGTTGGGGATCATTAGCTAATAGCTATGAAAATATAACAAAACTATCATTTTATGGGAGATTTAAAACCCAACAGATAGTAAAAGAAAGAAAGAAGAATTACCTTGATGGCCTATGCTGTTCTTGAGAAGGGAAGGTGTTCTGTCTACTTGAAATACAGATCAGAAATGTATTTTCTGATTTTATAAAGCTTATGTTGTGTTTATTATCCCACACAAACAGGAAAACAGATCCATCATGATGCCAAATAATGACTGCGATCCAACCTCCCCTCAGTGTAACTTAACTATCCACATGTAGAAATAAGCTACACAAGTTCTTCACAACCCTTATGCAGAATAGCAACTTTGCACAACATGTGTGAATGACTAGAGCCTTATTGCATTACAAAAGTAAGCCGAGAGGCAGTGAAAGAAAGGTGACTACCACTGCATGCCCTTGAAGCATATCTGTTCTATTTCCCAAGGGAGATAGTCATAAACGCATGCTTCTTGTCGTGCTGGAAAAATCTGTTTGGCAAAACATATGACCATCTCCCTCTGCAGACATCATGTAGAGAAGTAAGCAGCACGCCACTTCTATCTTCTTGTCTTTTGGAATGCAATAAGGCTCTAGGTGTGTTGAATGGTAACATTGTGCAACTGAACCAAGATACCAAATGTGCAATTGAATGTACCACCATATGTGCCAGTGTACTCATGAATCCATGTGTGTCTATCAATATGCATGTACATCCAGTGTGCTATGCATAGCATGTGTGGCTCTGTTTCCACAATAATGGTTTGGCTATGCTTTTATGACACTGTTTTATTTCTTGTTGGCTTTATTAATCTGGACTACTGATTTGCTGAATGACTCCTGGACCAGCTGATGGACACTTACTTGCTTCTCCCTTCATCCTAATGGCAGGTAAAGTGACCAAGGGAATGAGTACACAGCACATATAAAAGTTTTAGGAGAGAAACATTTTCAGTATCTCACTCTGTAGTGTGCTTTACTTTGGAGACAGAACAAAAATTTCATTTAGGAGGGCAGAATTCTTATGTGGGTGAGTAGAATGGCACATGGCAAAGAGGGAGCATGCCCAGTCCCCTTCCCTGCTCACACTGTTCTACTCATGGCAGGGAGGTGGGCGGTGCTCTTTTGGCTCCGACTCTAAAAGCCCTACCTGGAAGTCCTGCCCCCCCATATGGGATGGCACCCTGGGCACCAATGCCACATGCCCCTAAGCTTTATCCTCGACTTAGCCACAGGTATATAAAAATCCATAATTTTAGCCTCTCCAAACCTTACACGCGAGTTGGGCTTACAAATAAGTATATAAGATAATTCACTTATTTTCTAATGCTATTCGTAGGATAAATTAGAGCCGTGGCAAGGAGTACCACCATTCTGGGACTATTCCATTCCTGGCTGGAAGTTCATTTGAGTTTCTGTTTCTAGCAACCCATAAAGAGGCTCTTAATAGAACACTCTGCTTCTAAAAATTGTACAGAACCAATTTGTAACAATCAATGCAGACTGAGTTCAGCTGAAGTAAACACATTTATTTTTAGAGATCCTCGCTGTAAGAACTAATAGTTCTGTAAGAATTATCAGCACGATTATGCATACGCCATGTAAATAAAGTAGACTGTTACAGAAATAGGTCTAAGACTTTTAAGGAGATGAAATGTTGCATATCCAAGTGTATGGCAGTATCTTGATAACGGGAGCAGTATGTTTTCTCCTGGGTAAAATTACACTGTGGAGTTAAATTGATTTAATGCCCATTTCCACACTCCAGGGTAAGTTGAGCATTATAGGATAGATCTACCATTACAGGGTAAAGTGCAGGCCTTCCCCTCACCATTCATTAATCAAAAGTGCAGAAATAAAATTGCAGACAATGAAATCTTATGCAGGAATAGCTGTGTTGGCCAAGCAGCAAAGTACAACAAAATCTAAAATCCTCAAAACAGTCATAGCTTTATTGGGCTAAACAAAATGCACAAAATGCACCACGCAAGCTTTCACTGGCTTCGACATCAGGCGAAAATGCTTAAATTCATGCAAGAGAAGTGATGAAGCTGGTGTCACAGGCGTACGTTTTGTCTCAGACATTACTTTTGTTGTTAGTTAAGATGGTCTGGAGGGATATCCATTCAGACAGAGGCTTGATATGCACTGAAGAAATAATGCAGTTTGACACTGCTTTAACTACCATGGTTAAATGCTTTGGAATTCTGGGATTTGTCATTTGATGTGGCACCAGAGTTCTCTGACAGAGAAGGCTACATATCTTACAAAACTACAAATCCTAGACTTCCATAGCATTGAGCCATGGTAGTTAAAGTGGTGTCAAACTACATTATTTCTGCAGTGCAGATTTGTATAGAGGCCACTCACCTTCTTGGCCATGTGAGGACCAGGTACAAAGAGCAGTAAAACATGGACTAGAACTACAAATCCATTAGCAGCAGCAAAGTGAATTCCATTATGGGAAGGAGGATCTTTAAAGAATGAAAGTTGAACCAGCAGTACAAAATTTAACCTTAGTCAAGAAATCAGAAGATGGAAAGGCAGCTAGAACTAGAGACAACTCTCAAGTGTAAAGACATACAGTATATTAAATATCAAAGTTAACACCATCCGTTCCTTAGTATTTCCAATTTCAGTGTATGGCTGTGAAAGCAGGACAGTGAAGAGCCTGACAAGAAGATCAATTCATTTCAAGCATGGTACTGGAAGAGACTTCTGCAGATACCATGGACCACCAAAAAGACAAATCAATAGGTCCTAGAGGAAATCAGGCCTCAATTCTCATCAAACGTCAAAAAAGCTAAATTGAGATTATCGTATTTTGGACGTATCATAAGATGTTGTGACTAATGAGAAAATATGATAATGCTGGGGAAAGTGGCAGAAAAAGTAGGGAAAAGATTAAGTCTGCATTATAGGATTTATTCAATCAAGGGAGTCATGCCCTGGACGGACTTTGCAAGACCTGTGTAGGGTTATTAATAACACAGTGTCTTGGAGGTCTCTCATTCATAGAGTCACTATGACTCAAAGCCAACTTGATAGCAATCAACAGCAAAGAGCAAATCAAGTCAGAACTCCTGATAGAAGCCAAAATGACTGAACTGAAGCCTACCATACTTTGGAGATACCATGGGACAACACGATTCCTTGGAAAATATGATAATGTGCAATAAAATGGAAGGCTTTGGGAAAAGAGAAAGGTGACAGTACAGATGGATTGGTTCAATCAAGGAAGTTATTATGCCGTTGAATTGGCAGGACTTGAGCCAGGCTGTTGATAGCTCAGGCTCATGGAGGTCTATCAGCCTTGTGAATTGGGGCTGTCTTCTTCTGGTCCAGCCTTTGCTACTACTGTCTTGACTCCCTGTTAGCAGTTCCTCCTCCTTTCCTAGAGTGACTCCTAGCTGCTTCCAGGGGTTGAGAAAGTAGATCCACTGAGAATCAGTTTATGGTTCAGTAGGCAATGAATGCATGGAAATATAAGCTCTGAGGGACTGGAAGAAGTAAGCCATCACATTTGCCGGTGGTTTGGGTAGGGCTTTTGGCTAGTTTGCGGGCAAATTTTGGGCATCTTCTGGGGAGATTGAGGATATCAAGCCATTGTACTACAGGTGGGTTATAGTTTTGTTTTTTTTACAGGTTTGGGGGTGAAAAATCACATGAAAATTAGACCCAAAATTTTAAAATAGGGCACCTTGGGATTTGGAGGGCTGCGGGAGGCACATGGAGGGCCACATTTTGCCAACTGCTGGGCAAATTTATCATTTTATTTTGTTAAACATTTCAGTCATCATCAAGGCAAGGAGGAAGAAAAAAGCCTTTTTCTGAGAACTGTTAACTTTGTGATGTGAATGGGAAAGTTAATTTTTGGACTGTAGGTCCCAGAATTTCCCAGCCAGCATCACCAGCAGCGCTGGGAGTAGGATAGGTTTGCACAGTTCCTTAGCAGAAACCATGGCAAGTCCTGTGAGTATAATGTCAATATAAGTTTCTAATGCAGACATGCCCTTGGCTCCCTCTCTGGGAAGCTCCAACAAGGATTAAGGTGACCCATGGTGGCCCACTAGGACAAAGTAGGCACACCTTTGATTTAGATAATCATGGAGGAGACATTTAGCAGGCAAGTGTTCATTTTTCCTCTGATGGCTTCCTGGGAGAAAATGTTGATATGGCAGTCTGGGTAATTATACTGTAACACCTTCTCTATCCCCACCTCCCATGAAATGAAATGTATTTATTTGAACTGTTCTTCAAGTTAACAGCTGCAGCCTCTGCACGCGGGATTAATCTCTCTGCAATCTAGACGGTGTCATTGTTAAGGCAATTTACATGCTGAAAGAGACCTGGTTGTGTTGAAATAAATCCCAAAGGTCGTGGAAGTGTGTGTCTGAGCCTCTGTGTGTGTGTGTGTGTGTGTGTGTGTGTGTGTGTGTGTGTGTCCTCCAAATGCTCAGCCATTTCTCAGCTTGCTTATCACCAACACTCACTTCCAGATTAGAAATAGTAAATTGGTTTCTGTAGCCACACATCCGATTTGCGATTAATGATGGGCTTGTGTGCATGCCAGTGTTTCTTTTCACCTTGGTAAAATTAACCCTGTGAAGAGATCTCCCAGCTTAATGTCCTCTGTCTGCATTTTCATTTGAAGCCATGGCTTGTGAGGACTTACTTGTGTTTCTATATGTCTATGAGAGCGAGAGAGAGAATTTCATATTGTCCACCATTCTCTGTTGATTCACTTTCTCAGCTACTTTTAAAACATCTCGTTTCCTCTCTCATCCTCACACTTTCCTCCATCCTCAGCTAAATTAAATTGCTTCAGACTATTATATTCATTGTTAATCATGTTGGGCACATGAATGCACATAAAAAGAGCATTGCATTTTTTTAAATTTGGGGGCTCCCACCTCCAGGGACAGAGCCAGGATTTTGGGAAGGGGGGGTTCCAGACTAAGTGCCACCATTATAATGGGGCTTGGGTGCAGCGGGCATCATTCACTATATCTAACTGAAGGCGGGATCCAGACCCCACAGACCCCCCCTTAGCTATGTCCCTGCCACCTCCCAAGTTTTCCTAAACTCAGTACCTAAGTCTAGGATTTCTCTGTTTGAAATAATGTTGGTTATTCTTTCACATTAATTACTTTTACCTTCCTGTTACCTGGCTGTGTCCTTTTGACTGCACTGTGATGTTGCTCAGTTACACATGTCCCAGTTTTGCAACTGTAAAATGTTGGTGGGTGTGGAATTCTAGGCCTCCAAATCCCAGGAGAATTGATCCCCATCTACTGAAAAAAATATATATATATGTGAGAAAGTGGACTGTATGTACAGTTGGCCCTCCACATTTGCAGCTTGGACTTTTCCAGATTTAATTATTTTTGATTTTGATTGCTATGTTTTCTCTAGGAATCTCTAAGTCTTGCAGCACAAGTCTGCCAGATGTTGATTGACCACAGAGTTCTGATGCAGAACATAGAATACTTTTCTAAGTATTTGTAGTGATTCTGTGATCAACCTCTGGCAGATGTTGACCACAGAATTGCACTGGAGAACCCTGAGAACACTAAAGAGGTGTTCTCTCAAGTAAAAAGAATAGTGGTTTTTTTAATTTGCTGTTTTCCCACATTCATGGGGGTCCTTCACCCCTAAACCCAGCAAATGTGGAGGGACCACTGTATATGAAAGTGGATTGCACAGCTGAGTCTCTGGGCATGGATCCTCTTCAGGACAAGGCTGGTGAGAGTAGTGCCTTGTAACGTTTGTGTCTGTCTGGGTGGGTGGGTGAGTAGGTGCATGGATGGGTAGATGGTTGTAGGCAGCCATATTCCTGTGTATTGCTGGTCCTGCTGCAGACTGCTTTGGAAGAGCTGCTATAAACTCTTCAGGGGGTCCTCCTCTCCTTCATTCCCCTGTCACTAGGGAGCATCCTTAGGTTTTAGGAGCTGGGCTCTGACATGTCACTAGCAACTCTGATGTATCATGACATTCTCATGTAAGAATCTTGGGCTTAGAGGTTTAAGCAAGAAGCAAACAGGTACTTTCACCAGACCCCCCCCCCCCCCCCGTGTATTTGCCTTTTTATTACTCATTTCAAATTCCCCTTTACCCTGGGTACCATGTTGGTGGCAGGCTCATGTGAGCAAGATGCCTTCACTGTCCTGTTTTGCCAGGAGATACAGACATGACAAAAATAAAACCTAATTCAGTTTGTAAACTGATTAACTGTGGTGCATTGATTCTGTTTAGAATAATTATATGTTGAGTGCAAGGGCTTTTCCTAAGCATGTAATTCTGCTGACTTCAAGCTGGCTTGCAAAGAAATGGTTTGCGGGGAGAACAGCAGGGACACTGATGACATGTGTTGGCTTCTTACTATTCATCTCACACAGACTTCTGGCAAACCCCTTTCAGGGTATTTCTCTCTCTCTCCCTTTTTGCTTGTTGTTTTTCGTTAAACAGCTCTACCTGCTTTGCAGAGCACTGGCTCAGCCAGCAACACATCAGCACCTGCTATATATATTCAACTATAAGTCTACCACATGTATAAATCAAGGGCAGGATTTGGGGCCAAAATTGATATGATGTGGCTAGGTTGAGGGTAAAACCTTTGTACATGGGTATATACAGTAGATAAGGCAGGTGTGTTTAATATCTTCATGAGTATCACCCATGAAAGCTTTCCACCCAATGTTACCGGCCAGGATTGCCAGATTATTGTTATACTTTATAATACTTTATTTATATAGCACTGTAGATTTACACAGCACTGTACATACAAACAATGAAATCGATAAAAATGAAACCTGCCAATAGCGCACATTCTACAAAATACATATAAAACAATAGATAATAATACAAGATAGAATTAGATAAAAACGCAGACAACAAATTAAAAAGATCAAAGATAAAATCAAATATCAGATCCCAGATAACAATTATTATTAGAAGAGTACCAGACCCTAATATCTCATATTTAAAACATGGCCTAGTAATATCATGGGGTGGAGCCGGGTGATATCATAGACCCCAATCTATGGGCAGCAGAAGGGAGATGGGAGTAGTAAAACAGAGAGACAAGGGGGTGTAGTTGGACCTACAAAGAGATCAGAGAGATCATTTTCTATTCCTGGTATCTCCTCTTTCTGATTTCACATTCTTAAAACTATTCTGTGGGTCAGTAAAGCCAGTCAACCATTTTTTAAAAGGACTGTGCTTTCTTTGCCTGCCCCAAGCTGAAACCATATTGTAGTGTGTCATTTTGAAGACAGTCTTACTGAAACAGGAAGATTTATATATAAAAAACTTATGCACACATGTTGCTGTGAGCCTTCATGTAATTGTCATGGGGTTTTCTTGGCAAGATTTGTTCAGAGGAGGTTTGCCATTGCTTTCCGCTGAGATTAAGAGAGAGTGACTTGCCCAATGTCACCCAGTGAGTTTCCATGGCCAAGCAAAGATTCAAATCCTGGTCTCTAGAGTCATAGCCCAACACTCAAACTACTATGCAAGTTCTGCTATCAAAGAACTGGACAAGATCCTAAATTGCAAAGATGTAACACTAAAGTGAGGACAGTCCAAACCTTTGTTTTCCCCATCAGCATGTATGGATGTGAGATCTGGACAGTGAAGAAAGCTGACAGAAGCAAAATAAACTCGTTCAAGATGTGGTGCTGGAGAAGAAAAATGGAGATATAGTGGATGGCCAGGAAGACAAACAAATGGCTTCTAGAACAGATCTAGCCTAAACTCTCCCTCTAAACCAGGATGACTAAATTAAGGTTGTCTTACTTTGGCCACATCATGAGAAGGTATAATTCATTAGAAAAGGCAATAATGCTGGAAAAGGTAGAGGGTAGTTAAAGGAGATGAAGACTACAAACCAGATGGTTGGATGGTAGGATTGCATTAATATGGCTTGCATTAATATGGCTTGCATTAATATTTATATGGAGAGCCATGATTGCTCTGCGGTAGACAGAGTTCCTGGATTCCAGGGAATAGAGTCTGTTCTCAAGTCTTTGGGGCAAAGGAAAGGAACCTCAGGGCAAAGGTGCTGACTTTAGAAATGTGTAGATATCTTCCCTCATTTGTTAGACTTAGTTTCTTAGTGTCTGGATTTAAATGCCATAATCTGTGAAAACATACTTGATGCTTAAGGTATCCTTATTAACGACATCACTCTGGTAACATCACTGAAATCAGAAGTCATCAGAAGAAATCAGAACAATATTTAGCGGTGAAATCCCAGGGCTTACAGCTACATGTGTTCTGTAAGTTTAATAACACATTGTATGGAGGCCTTGGAACCTACACCAGATATTTTCATGAGATGAATGCCTAGGAAAGAAAGAGAGAGATTGATCAGGAGGGTGATAAAGATATGTAAGCAGTCATTTAATTACTAATATTTTATATTTTATATTTTACTGTTGTTAACTGCCCGGATTGGTTTGCCAGAGGGCGGTATACAAATAATAATAATAATAATAATTATTATTATTATTATTATTATTATTATTATTATTATTATTAACAGATAATAACATAATGCAGTGACATTATTAGGGTTGGTGTCACTTCAGTGCGGTCATGTTATCAACCCCAGCCAGCCACCCTCTCTAGGGGAGACAACATGGGGAGAGATGGCGGGGTGGTGGAAAGAGAAGCAGCAACAAGCAGGGAGGGCCACTTGCCATTCATCCTCCCATCCTGACCACCTCTTTACGCTCCCAGTCCTAGCCAACCTGCCTGGCTTACACGGCCAGCCATTCCTCTCTGACAGTCAGGACATCTTTGTCATCTATCTGCTCACTGTGGCTGCTGGTGGGCATGTGATGCTGTGGCCACCTGGCAAACCCTTCTGGTCTGGTGGTGCTACTGGCCAGGCAGGAAAGGGAGGAGAAGGAAAGGGAGGCAAGACTATCCACTGGCCATTGGTAGTGTGAGTTGGGTGTATGTTGGTAGTGGTGGGCACAGTCGTGACCATGGACTCTTTCCCTTCCCATGCTGCCATTGCCTTCCTTTTCCAACCTGGCCAGCAGCCCCACCAGACCCGGAATAGGCTGCCAAGTGGCAGCAGTAACCCACTCCACCTGTGGCCATAGCAGATGGATGACAGAAGTGCCCTGGCTGGTGCAGTTGTGCTTAGGTGTGTCTTGGGATGGACAGTGAGCAATCACTCAACCAGGTGTTCAACCCCCACTAAGGTGTCATCCAGTGCGGTCCGCACCCCCACAATCCCCTAGTGATTCCCCTGGAAAACTGTAAAAAGTAATCTTTTAGGAAACCCTCCTTCCTGAATCTCCTTTTGACCATCCTATAGCAGCTAATTCCTTTTGACAATTTGTTGGGTCATGTTCAGTTTATCCCCATAGGTACTCTGGTCTGCGGCAGAAGAAATTATATTTGCCTGTCTCCCACCCTCTGGTTTCTACATTTATGTGAATAACTATGAAACAAGAAACCATCAGAAAAAAAATGTTTGTGCTCCTTGGAGGGCAGCCTGAAACACAAGTTGTTGGGCAAAGCAATCAGTGAGTTTAAAAGCCTCTGACAACTGTAACCGTTCAGCGACTCTTTTTAACAACGCACACATATCTACACACGCACACTAAACCTACGATGCAGTCCATGTCCTCAAGGTTCACAAATCCAATATTTTCACAGTAACATATGTATTAAGGGTGCTTACATCCAAGTCTGTGACTCTCTAAATACCACTGTATTTATTTATGTGTTTGACTTTATCCCACTTTACTTGAGTAGGTAGCAAATGTCTGAAAGCAAGGCTGTTCGGCCTTTTTTGATATGATTTGTTAGCCAAACCTAACCTTCCTGGTTGCCCTTCTCGAGATGTGTTCCATTTTTTTCTACACCAGAGATGGAGAATTTGTAGTCCCCCAGAGGATGGGACTACAACATCCATCAACCATGACCTTTGACTGTATTGGCTGGAGCTAGTGGATACTGGAGTCCAGAAACATTTGGAGGGTCAAAAGTTCTGTAGCATGGTCTACATCTTTCAAAATTATGGCTCATAGAAATACAATAGTCTGAAAAATTGCTTTCTGAATCATGAGAAGACACTTATTTGTACAGAACATTACTCCAACTGCCCAAATATTCTTTGGCATAGTATATCACTAGGTGAGAATTTATTTTCAGTATTGATCAGCATTTACCAAAATCTGCAAAATTTGATTCTTGGTTAAAACAACAACAAAAAAGCAAAATTGACTCCATCACTAAATCCTGCCAAACTTTGTAAAAGTGGCTGCTTCATTTTGTGCAACCACTACTATTTCACCTTTACATCTTTGATAAGCATTTTATAGGTCACAGTGTGCAACAGATAGACTACCAAGAGCTTGGTGGTGGTAATTGCATACTTTATTACTAGGGATGCAATTCTTCATTAATATATTTTCACAGGAGGCAACAAGTCATTTTAGCATTTTCCCCCACTGTAAGAAGGTCTTAGAAAACCATTTTTCTATTTGCAACTGTTTTTGTGATTGTTGTTTATATAGCACCATCACTGTACATGGCACTTTACAAGTAAAACAACAACAAAAAACAGCCAGTCCTGCCAAATGCACTTACCTGGCAGAGAAGAAAGACAGAGTAATAAAAACATAAAACTATTCAATGCAAGACTTAATATTTCTGTGTAAATATGATTTGCAGTACAGAGATATCAGTTTCCCATGCAGAAAAGGCATTTCTGTACATGTAACAATGCCAGCATGGTGTAGTGGTCTGAGTCTTGGACTCTGGAGACCAGGGTTTGATTCCCAGATTGGCCATGAAACCATGGGGTGACCTTAGGCAAGTTACACTCTTTCAGTCTTAGAGGATGGCAGTTGCTGACCCCCTTTGAAGAAATCCACCACGAAAACCCCATTATAGAGTTTTCATGGTTAGGGTTGCCATAAGTCAGAAATGACTTGAAGGCACACGACGATGACAAGAACCGCCACCAACGTTTTAGTAAGTTTGTGAAGTTAGAGCTGGGGTTTTACAGGCTTCTACAGATCCTTTTCTTTGGATGTGTAAATTGCATTTCTAAATGCTCGGTTGCAATGATAAAATTTTGGGAACAAAAGGAAAATGGCATTGAGGGGGCAGAACTGTGATTTGATGGTGGAATGCTCTCATTTTCCTATCACTGCACCTCTTGAAGTCAAGGCTACCTTACTTGGCATCATAATCAGCATTGACTGGATTGGCACAAAGTATATGGAAATGCCTCCCCTGCCTATATAAAGAATATAAAGTAGCAAAAAGCTCTACCGAGAAGGGACTCACAGCTTTGATATTTCCTTGAAGCTGGCAGAGTGAAGATTTCCATAGGTTCTGGAAAGGCATGTTGGGCTTTGCTTGTGCATACGAAGCAACCACACGGACACCTTCTCAATATTTCAGTCAGGCTTGTTGTTCGCTTAGGTGGCGCACACAGGTCATTTAAATTCTGTCCGATGGATGACATGCTGCAACAGCTTGCAACAATCCTCTTGCATCATCACAGTTCAACAGATTGTCCCAGAGCCCCAGTAAAGGCTAGCCATCAGCCGTCAGATTGGTGCTTGAGACACAACATGCATTTTACAAGTGCTGTTCCAGAATGTCACACACGTCCTGATATCGATCATTAATGACATGTCAAGCTGATAGATAATGGAGATCAGCTTCTTATGTTAAAATGTGCATGCCTGAGTCATCCAGCATTCAAGCAGCGCTGGGAATATCAAGGCATCTCATGACCTAAAACTGAGCCATAAAATGGATGCTTTGGCATAAACTGGTAAGCATCCGCTGAGACTTTAACTCTGATTACAAGATTTACGTTTGTGCACTGACATGACAGTCTTGGGGGGAAATGAAAACAGACAAATGTGTGGATCATTTGGTGATAGCATATGCAGAATTAGATTTACTGTAAGCATTATTGCCTTACATCCAAGCTGATTCTGGGGTACCAACTCCTTTGAGCGTGAGAATTTCATGAACAACTTGAGATCATACAGGGTGACCAGGCATCCTCCTTTTCCAGGACATGTCCTATATTTCAGCACCAGAAGGAATTCCAAGATGTCCTCCATTTTGAGCCTAATAAAGAAGCATGAATTTATATTTATATAGTGCTTCTTAGTTTTTATTTAGTGTTGGACATTATTCTTGAACATCCTCTGTTTTGCGGTGCCTTGTCCTCCTTTGTGGTTAGAACATCTGGTCACCCTAAGAATATAGGATGAAACCGTATAATCAGTGGAATCAGTTTTATTTCTTGGTGTATCACAGATGTCTATCTAGCTACACATACTCATGCAAAATGCAACCCCACCCCAAAAGTCTTTTATACTACTAAAAACTCTTAATGTTGTAATGTAACCATTAATAAGTATGTAGACAAATGCAGATTTCATTCCGAAAGCTTGGAATTAAAACTGAACATATAGAACTATGCAGACACGGGAATGTGGCATAATGCTTTGAGCCAGTGGCTACAAGCAGGATTTGAATCCCCGCTCAGCCATGGAAAACCAGTGGATGACCTTGGGCAAGTCATACACTCTCAGCCTCAGAAAACCCCATTAGGGTCACCATAAGTCAGAAACAACTGGAAAGCAAAAACAGTTCAAAGTGGAAGAAATACAAGCTTCATATTGTTGGAGTGGAGCTATGTAGAAGCCAACAGACTGTTTGTACGAACACATAGGTTGCTCTCTGGAAACTTACTGTTGTGTAAGGTGACAAATGTCCTGCTGGCTTGTCACAAAGATCCGTGTAATAAAAGATGTTGTGCGCACATGAGAAACAAATGGGGAAAAGCCATTCTTTGTTGCTTGGCTCTGTCAGAGTGAAACAAGTAGCTCTCTAATGTTGTCAGATTAGGGTCCCAAATAACTAGTTTAAACCAGTGACTAGTTAGTATTTTCCGTCACCACTTCTCCCCATCCTATTTATCCCTTCATTTTTGAATTTTCTTTTTGGAAAGAAAGGCCTTGCATTATTTCAAAGAATTTTCATATGCAACAGAATGCATTTTTGGAGGCATTTTTCATCCAATATTGTATATACACATTTGTGTGCACTTTTCTCTGATCTATGCATTTTCTATTAATCATTTTGATTAATCACAGCATTGAGAAAGGTGCAAAAACTCCAAAGGTTCCAATCTTTGGACTGAAGTAAAATATTACCTCCATCTTTATTCCATAATGTCCTGCTGAGGAACACAGCGATTTTGTCCTCTGAAACTTTGGCAGTTTCTTCAAACAAATAAACCGACTTCTAAACCACTCACCGCATCTCATGCTAATGAATTCTGTAAGTTAATTACTCATTGAGTGAAGAAGTCAATGCTGACTATAATTGTTAAACAAAACAACATGTTTTTCTTTCTGTGAATCAGTGTTGTAGTTTCACTGCTGGGAACCTACACAGAAATGGAGGTGAGAAGAGGGATGGGTGGAAATTGGTATTTATTTTGATCAGGACAGAAATGATCCGAACCGCATTGGTTGCAGAGAAAGACTGATCTCATTTGTGTGGTAATGACTTGAAATTTATGGCTGAAGAATGTCGTGATGAGACTAATTCGATCTGGGTTACAACAGCTTTGTGGAACGAGAAGGAGATAATGATGGAATGAGTAAATTGTCAATCCAATTCTCTGCTCGCTGTCAGATAATGATGATCCGAGTTTGTTTCTAACTAATGTGTAAGTAGTGTCTCATGAAGTCGACTGGCAATACTGGCTTTGATAGTTTGTAGACTGAAATATAGCCATTAGAATTAGGTTGATGATTTTGCTGATCATTTGCAGCAAAGGGAGAGACACTGCACTGAATCTCTATGGAAGTGGAAGTTGAAGATACTGGGTTCCCCCACCTCATGAATAATTGTTTGGATCTAGACTTCAGTCATATTTAGACTATTGAAATTTAAATTAGACACTAGTAAATGGGATTAATTTGGGTCCCAAAGTATGGCTAAATTTGAATCCAACAATTTTCCAAGAGAAATTGCCAGTTCTAGCATTTGACAAGTTAGATTTGTCCAGGACACTCATTGAAGTCTTAGATTTGGTTTGTTCATTCAACATTCTTCCAACGGTTGGTTTTGCAAATATGTTTACATATTATTCAGTTATGCTCTCAAACAGTGCTTCCCAACTTTGGCTCATCTAGATCTCTAGATGCCTAGAAATAACTAGCAACCATGGATTAAGTCACATGGGCCATGCCCAATGTGTGAAATTCTGGCAGCTGCAGAATTCCAAACCATATGAAATTGTAATGACAATTAAATAAAATGAAAGGATCCCTAGAAAAGCAGTGAGAGAGAATGCAGTGTTTTTGCATTGGATTACCTCTCTGGAGACCTGGGTTTGAATCCCTGCTTGGCCAAGGGATAACCTGGGTAACCTTGGATAAGTAATATTCTCTCAGCCTCAGAGGAAGGAAAAGGCAAACCCTCATCTGAACAAATTTTGCCAAGAAACCCCTGTGATAGGTTTACCTTAGGGTTACCGTAAGCCAGAAATGACTTGAAGGCCCATGACAACCAGAAGAGTAGCATGATGGGTAGCCTGTCATTCAAAATATATTTGATCATAATTTCTATGCCTGTTGGTAACAAGATCCAGGAGCAAAGGTGTTCCTCACACAATACACAACCTACTTTATTTTGAAAACTGTTCTAAGACTCGCAACTGTTAGTATCACTGAAAGCTATGTACAATGATTCTGAATATTGCTCTACATTCTGAATATGTGCAAACATTTGAGAAGACCAAATGGCATTTTAATATATATATATATATATATATATATATATATATATATATTAGGCAATTACAATAAAGCCTTCTCTTATAGGGATATAAAATATCAGTGGTTTTAGTTTTACGTAATTAAAGATACGACAAAGTTCCTTTAAACATTTTGCGAAGTGGCTTAATTGCATGATTATTCTTAAGAAGTTCTAGTGGCTTGTGCATTGAATCGGTAATTAGCAGCGTCTTCAAATGCAGCTTTCATGCATGTTGGGCAAACTAAGGAAACACTGGAGAAGCGCTTGAAAGACTTACAGCTTCCTATAAGAACAAATTATAATAATGCTTCATGTTCTGAGGATGCAAAACAATAGCAGCGCAAGCATTGGATTAGCTGTGCAATCTTCTCTGGGTTTTTTCTTCTTCAAACTTTTGTTTGAGGTGCTATCTAGTAGTTGGAGGGTCACCCAATTATAGTGGCGCTATGGTAAATTCTGCAGTGCAGATTGTCAACATGACAAACATGTCCCCAAGGAGAATCCAAAAATACAGGCAGAGGTGGTGATCCATATCATCAACCCAGTTCCAACTGTTTTCATATCAGTGAATTCACAGGATTGCAGCAATGTTCACAGAGTCGTAGTGGCAGATAATGCCATCATCCCTGTTCATTTTTAAAAAGCCCCGAGGCTCCAACCTGTGAGCCCTAGATCCACTCCATCACATCCTATTCAGACCGATACTTGTGTTAGAAGGGCCTTAGCTCAGTAACCCAACACAGGCAGGGAATGCCAATTTAGTTCTTAGGGTACTAGGAAAGATGCTTGTATGAAACATGCAAAAATGTTGCCAGTCAGTTCAAACAAGCTGCTTAGCCAAAAGAATTGATAGTTTTTTGTGGGTTTTTCAGGCTATGTGGCCATGTTCTAGAAGTTTATTCCTGACGTTTCACCAGCATCTGTGGCTGGCATCTTCAGAGAAAGAGGATGCCAGCCATAGATGCTGGCAAAACGTCAAGAATAAACTTCTAGAACATGGCCACATACTCCGAAAAATCCACAAAAAACTATGGATGCCGGCCATGAAAGCCTTCGACTTCACAAAAGAATTAATTCAATATAAAACAGTTTCTTAATGTGTACAACAGACTTTTTAATGTGCTTCCACACTCAATTTCTTCCCTGTGAGAAAAGGAAGAAGAAACTAGAATATAAAGAAACAAAAAGGGAAGAGGAAACTGGAATATATAGGATACTATTCAATAGACCTAGGTAGCCACATGTTTTTGAATGAACAATATGTGGTTCCCTGAAATAATTGGACTGCAGTTCCTGTCATCCATCACTACTGACTATTCTAAGGCTGATGGGAGTTGCAGTCCATGTAATCTGCTGGTTCACATATACCATGCTGTTGCTATATATGAATAGCAGACTGATTGTCTGAGCATATATCTTAATTTAACCAAAAGAAGATGATCCACATACAAGACGGAGGCATCACCTAGTTTGGATGGAGAAGTGCAAGTAATCTTTGAGAGAACGGCTGGTGGAAAACAAGAAGGAAACCCCTTCAAAACAGCCCAAGGTGGACTGAGAATGCTTCTTGGTCATGAAGTACTGACTAGATATTGGTGGAGTATTAGGAGAAAACTAGCCAAAAGCAAAATAGGAGTATTGTGAAAGTAGACATGCCTAGAAGGTGTGTGTTGGGTTTTGTTTTTTTTTTTGCAAGTCCTACATCTAGATCTAGATGTCTGTGGATCGCTTTGTCATAAAGACATTATAAGACTCAGACCCTTCCATCCCTTTTCAGGATACAATCATTTTCCTATCAGGAATCAGGTACTTAAAAAAAAGCAAGCCATGGTGGTACTGAAATAAATACCACCATAATTAGGTTAATAATTTAGATCTGCCTAAAAATTCCTTGCCAATTGAAATGGTAATGAATCTAATTATTACTTACAGAATGGGCACAGTGGATTTTCAGATTATCTAAAGGATTTAGTGGAGAAAATTGATTCCTCTTCTTTATTATAATTGGAGAAGTAATACAATTAAGTTCTATCTCTGGGAGACAGGTGTTTTCAGTCTTCAGGAAGGGGGAGGATTATGGCTGGCATTCTGTTCAGCAGCTGGATTCACAATCTCATATGCTAGGGATTCACTTCATAACCAGTGAATGTGACCCCCCAAACTACCCTGTTGGTTTGGCAGCACCCCAACTGAAGGGTCTTGACAGAGTTGGCTGGTTTAAATCAGGTTTGTTTAAAGCAAATGACTTTTTTTTAATCATCTTTTTAAATTGATTATTCATTTAAAAAAAAGATAAGCCTAGCTATTATTTATATTTTCCAACCCTCTTACTAGGACAACTGAATAACAGTTTATGAGCAGTCGTTCATTGTTGGATCACTATCCAGTGTCAGTTGCTTCTTTTTAATCACTTTATTTTCTAGTGCATTAAATGCCATTCAGAAATAAATCCTTCAATTAACAAAAGTTCAACCAAAAAACAACAACAACAAAAAACCCTAACATTAAAACAGCACTTTTAAAAAAAGAAAAACAAATATTGTGTAACATAGTGACCATAACATCCAAACTGCATTTGTTGTCATCACCTGCCTTCAAGGCATTTCTGATATTTGGTAATCCTAAGGCTTTCCAGACAAAAAGATGAGTAGAGAATGGGGTGCCTGAGGAGGTGGGGTAGTATTTTCATGGGGGTTCATGTGGTTTGGGGTCAGAAATTGTCTGACAATTGTGCTGAATGTTTTTTAGGATGAGGGTTGGTTGCAAGAATGGAATCCAGGGTCTGCTTGCCCTGTTCTACTGAATCAAGGAACAATCATCAGCAGATGGACGTCAAGTATATATTGGACCCTTTCCCATTACACAGTTGTAGCACTCCGATTTGTCTTTGAAATGTGCACCGTTTTAATGAACTGTCTGTGAGTGTGCCAATTTTAGAGCACAGATTGTCCATAAACTGTCTGGAGGCCCTTTCCTACTGCATAATTATAGCACTATGATTCCACTTTAACTGCCATGGCTTCATCCTGAAGAATCCTGGGACTCAGTAATGGTAAAGAAAGGCAATTGAGGCCCTGTACAGACCGGCAAAACGCGCCAGCCTGTGGACGGGGTGAGGTCTGAGCATCCACATGCTTGAAGCCCTACCGTTGCCAGCAGGGTGTCATTGTGGCGTTCATTGGTCTACACAATGTGCACCATGACGACGCACCTCCGCCAAAGTGCCCAAATGGTGCAGCATAGAAGGGGCATCATCATGGCACAGCATCATGCCTATGACTCCCCTTCCAGGGAGCAAGAAGAAGCTGCTTTTCACGGCTTCTTTTTGCTCCCTCCTGTGGCTGCGGCATGCTGTTGCTGTGGCCTCCATCCAGGACAAAACAGGGTGGCATTCAGCCGCCCATCTGTACAGCCCCACACTTGCCTGTAGGCCTCTGCATACCTTGCTACATTTCACAGATGAAAGCCAGGACATTTGTGGCCAAACATCACAATGTGATCAAGATGGCAAAAGAGGAAGGGCACACAAGCTAGGGGAGGCTGCAGCAGTTTACTTGCCTGAACCTACTAGGAATGGGAAGGTTTGTCCCCCTCTTCTCCTTCCTTCCTTCCTGAGTTCACTGAGTGTAAACTACATTTTGCATTTTGAACTCCGTTTGCAGCATTTGAAGGTAGCTGAGGGGAAAAGGTGGAAAGCAGGAGAAAGAGATTGAAACTGGAACATTTGAAAAGCAGTTGAGACAGTAGGATGGCAGAGGGTTAATTTGGACTGTCCCTGCCAAATTGGGACAAATTGGCTCTGTAGGGTAATCTGGAACAGCTGGGAAAGGAAATGGCTGTAACAGGCTACCTTGGAAGAGCTGGCCAGGTAGAGAAGGCAAAAAGCAGGGAGAAACATGCAGAGGAGATAAGCAAGCTGGGTGAGCCTGTATCCAGTTACCCTTCCTGTGATCACTATGCCAAGAGAAGATGCAGGCAACCTGACAAAAGGATCAGCCAGTGCGGAAGCATCAGGACTATTGCCATGTGAATCCATAGGCAAGAAGCTTGATCAGCTATTTCAGGGAGTGAGACCAGGAACTGGGAAATTTAGAGACCCAAGGGAAGGTGTACCAGAGGGATTCTTTGCTTTTAATGAAAGGATGATAGAGACTTTAAAAAGCCATGATGTAACCGTGCCTTTGGAGACCTCTGCTTGGTTAGGACATTGTGCTTTAATTTTTAAAGAAAGAAAACCCAACTGAAGCCACCAATAAAATCTTAAAATCTTTTGAACTATAAAACCTGGTGAAGATGGACTTCAAAGAACTAAGGGGTTTAAGGGTCCCTTAACATGTGAGATGCCACTGCAGGTTAGACCACCGTTGGGAAACCTCCATCCCACATAAGCAAATAACCTCCAACATTGCACCTGAAAAGCAGGATCTATGTAGCTAAGATGCAAAAAATGACTGATGAGGAAAAACACACAAGCCAAGGAAGGCTGCAATAGTTTTCTGTTGTTTGACTCTACTGGGAAGAGGAAGGTGCTGCTCCATCCTTCCTTTCTGTTGAGTTAATTGATTGCAAACTACCTTTGCACTTTCAGTTCAGTTTGCAGCAATTGAAATAAGCTGATGACAAAAAGGTATAATAGGAAGAGGAGAATAAAACTGGGACATTTTGAAAGCTGCTGAAAAAGTGGGATGACAGAGGACTAACTGGGACTGTCCTTGCCAAACCCTGGCAGTTGGAGAATATGCAAATGGAATACTTTTCAGTAGAGCCCCACATTCATCTGACTGTATTTCAGTGTGCAGCATTTACATGTAAAGAAAGTTTAAAAGTGTTCATGCATGACAAGCCAACTGTACCTCCAAAACTAGCCGGTGGGGCTAGTAGTGGAAATGACAGAAGGTACCAGAACTATTATTTTACTCCTCCTCTAACTATACAGTACCAGGCAGCCACCTCACAAAGAGGTTCTTCCCTTTGCTCTCTCTTCCCCCTCCCTTTTCCCTCTTTGAAATTTGAAGGGATAGCATTACAGCCATGATGTGCCTTGAAGACAGATCATTTATGCACGGATCAATGGGTGGCATTGCTCAGGAGAAGCAAACAGCCTTGCAAGTTCTTAGTGCTGTCAGTCAGTTTTGATGTTGGACTGGAAAAGGTTTGGTTAAGGCTTGCGCAAGGAATCTTCGAGAAAGGAGAGAGAAAATGCAAGATCAAAGAAAGGACCCAATTACGGGGACCAAACAGGAAGGTTGCTCCACCTCACCCCTTGCATGCATACTCTGCAAATTGTTCATCGCTTGGGTCAGCACCATAAAGATAAGGGTTAATTAAAAACAGGCTTAATAAAAATAAAAGGATGCACACTCCAAACTGGAAAACTGTTTACTCTGAAGTAAATCCCAGTGATCTCAGTGGGGTATGCTTGCTACTGAGTGTGTGTTGGATCACAGCCATCGCATCTCTCTCTCCCAAAATCTCATATAAACTTTTGCAAAATCAGTCTGGGCAATAAGAAAACAGACCATTGCCCTTGCAGGCTGAGACCCAGGACTTGGCTACATGGGTGTTTTAGCCCCAATTCCCCCCAGGTTTGCTGCATCCTATATACACAATGCAGGCTCAAAACCCCAAATCCAGTCCATACTGTCATCATGATGCCTGTACTCGATTCAGTGCTTTCTCTCCCAACCCACATTTTAAAGACTCACCTTTTGCTGTAGGTTTTTGGCTCTTTTTGCATTGATGGTGTTACCTGCCTTTTTTACTCATGGTCCCTGCAAGCTGCCCGGTGTTGCTGCAGTGGCCAGAGTCACTCTCAGGTCAGAACAAGGGGCCAAGTATTGATGGCATGGCTGGGCACCTTGTTCCTATCTCAGCAATGGCACCAGACAACGAACTGGGAAGGCAGCCATGTATCATTCATTGCAAAACCTGAAAATTCGCAGCAGGATCAGAGCAGGTTGGGGGGGAATTCAGGGGACATTTGGAGCCAGAATAACCTGTTTCAGCCCTGAGTATTGTGGTAAGTGTAGACCCAGGCTACATGTTCTGCATGGAATAGAGCGCACAGAAATATTGTTTTCTGCACAGAAAAAAAGCCGTTTTGTGTATAAAACAGCCATGTGTGAATTTTGCATAAAATAAATCCCAAACTGCAAAGATTTTTGTTAGGCCAGGATTCTTGATACACTTAAGAAACACATTTTTAACAGTTTCCCAAATATTTTTGAATATTCCCCCCATCCCTAATTGGACCAAAGGCCTATGGTTTGCAAAAAGAGGGACATTTGGCAACTTTGTGGGTGGGGGACTTGAGTCCAAAACACAATCCAGTTTGAGATCGCTTCAGCTGCCCTGGCTCAGTGCTAGGGAATCCTGGGAATTGTAGTTTGTTGTGGCACCAGAGCTCTCTGACAGAGAAGGCTCAATATCTCAAAGGGCGACAGTTCTCATAATTCCCTAGCATTGAACCAGGGCAGTTAAAGTGGTCTCTTAATCTGAGGAGGGCTACTTACTTTTAAGGAGCCTAAATACAATAAAGACACCAGATCTTGGAAGCTAAGCAGTGTCAGCTCTGTTTAGTACTTGGATGGAAAACGCCGGGTGCTGTAGATTATATTTCAGAGGAAGTAAGGGGCAAAACCATCTTTGAATAGTCCTTGCTTAAGAAAACCCTATGGAATTTATGAGGTTGCCATAAGTCGACAGGAGGCTTGAAGGCGCATACACACAAACACTTGCCTTTGACAGCACTTAACATGTCGGCCATCCTAATCCGTGGTTTCAAGAGCAGTCTTATTTTTACTCTTACGTATACCATGCAATTGATATTTTTCTGGATCTGACGGGGGGGAAATCCACATCATTGCTATAAGAAATAATTTAGATGTCTGTTTTACAAGCAAATTTGTGGTTGTCAGTTATGTATATGCCTGTTTATATAAAACACCGAAACAAGTATTTCGGATCCTTTTTCTTAATGTGTCTATAAACTGGTCCTAGAACTTCCAGGTAAAGGATATAAATTTGTATTGGTGGATACTTTCAGGACTGCTGAGGACTTTGACAGGGTGAGCTTTTTCCCTCTCTCTAGTTGCAATTTGGCTTTGTGAGAATGATCTAAGCCTGACTGGCATATGCTGACATATATATATATATATATATATATATATATATATATAGTGAAGGTTCTCTGAATTTGTTTCCAGTTAGCGAGTGATGGAATGATGTCTTAATGGTTTTATGATTCCAGCTGAGTTACTCATGCTCTAGTTTTCCCCCTCTTTCATCTGTGCAAAACAGTGTCTCTTGCAGATTCTGTCTGAGCCAGGATTTGGAGCAAATGCAAGTCTTTGAAACAGCCTAACATGAGAGTAAAACAAGACTTTGTCCTTCCCCAGGTTTTTAAAATACGTTTCTCTCTTTCATGTTTCGCATCAACTTCTCAAATTCTTAAAGATGTTTACATTAACTACCCTTAAAATTGTAACTATGGGTTGCAACACTTTCTAATTTCTATACATAAAACAGTTGTAGTTCTTGTATGCCTTCAACTCATTTCCAGTTTATGGGCTGCATCCACACTGCTGAAATAATCTGGTTTGACACTACTTTTACTGCCATGGCTCAATGCTATGGAGTTCTAGGAATCATGCCACAATGATACAGTATATAATTCCCAGTATTCCATAGCATCAAGCCATGGCAGTTAAAGTGATGTCAAACCAGATTATTTTTGCAGTGCAGCTGCATTGTCTGTGACACTATCCAAGGATTTTCTTGGCAGGATTTGTTCAGAGGAGGTTTGCCATTGCCTTACTCCGAGGCTGAGAGCTTAAGGTATATATAAACATTGTCAGAGCCTAAATATGTTGCCTTTATACCTCTTGCATTTCTACTGTGAACTCATCCTGCCAGCATTTTTGCAAAAGTGGTGTGATAGTATGAAACGTTCACAAATATTCAAATTTCTGAAGGATAAGCACATTCCTGGAACATTACCTTTCAGCTGAACATCTGTGGAGCAGGTTTGGCAAAAAATAAAGGGATTTACACATCTAAGATTCAACATAGGAAGAGCTATGCAGTGCAGGGATAGATAGGAGGGAGGGGAGATGAAAAGCAGCTCAGTAGGCAGATGATGTGGCAAAATTTCAAACCCTCTATATGTATGGAGCTGTGTGCTCTATGTGTATGGAGATGAGAGAGACAAGAGGGCCAAAAAAGCAAATGAAACCAGGTGGACTGGAAAAACAGTGAATTGGATTATATTTAAAACAAACAAACAAACATGAGATGGAAATAAAGATCAGGTGCATTGTTATGGTTAAAACTTCCCGTAAGTTGGAATGGCAAGATCTGCTCCAATCGCTTTGGCACATGTTCATTTCTAAATCCATTCTGTGCCATTTCCACGTTCTGCAAATTCAAAATGTTCAGTTCAAACCAAAAAAAAATGTGGAATAAATACTTATTTTTGAATGCCTTTCTCACAAAAGCACAAATTCTTAAACATATTGTATGCCAAAGTATGCACTCTTAAATACATTTGATTCAAAATGACATACTGTATTTTAAAAAATTCATTTGGGTCCTTTATTGAGCTGAGAATTCTGATATTTGAAGATGGGTGAAATCCAGAGAATGGCTACATTCTGATCTGCGCATTCCTCTGGGATCAGGGAAGATCAGAATTCAGAAAGAGCATCTCCCTCAAACATTTCTATTATGAGGCACCTCCCTCCACGAACCTTAGATATGGCATTTGATTTGTTTTGCACACATCATCGGGTCTCTTTCGTGGTCCTTCTGTTTCATATTGCTACTTATCTCCTAGCTATTTACTCTAAAAACAAATGTTTAAAATGGGCGTTTGCAGTCAGCAAATAGTAAGAATGCTGTCATGAAGATTGCAGATGGTGAATCCCATGGTGCATGGCACTGTTTGATCTGTCAAAAATACCACACACACAAATGCATACAGGTACTGTACTTGCCGCGCCAGCTAACAATGTCGCTCCTCAAGTTAGTGACCTAATTTCCTATTTGAAGCTGGCAGCATCGCATTTATTTTCCAAAGGCTGTTTTCTACATTAATTTTGCAAGAGGCGAAATGCTAATGCCTCTAACAAAAACGGTCTCCACCCTTCCTGAGTCCTGGAGGGGCTGGCATGCCAAAATGTTGATTCGGTTGATGGTTTGCTGTCATTACCAGTAAAAGCCAGATGCTGGCTTTGAACATCATTGTTAGCCATAGCAAGGGCCATTTCATCAGTTGCACTAATGATTCCATGCCCAAGAGAGTGCTGAATTTTGACTGACTCTTAAGATATCCTAGCATCTTTTGAACTTTCTCTTTCTAGCCCAGTGATTTTCACAGACTAGACGGCATCCTGATAGTGACTTTATTTTTCTATGTTGTTAGCTGCTCTTGAGTCATCCCTGACTCATGGTGACCCTGTGCATGAGACATCTCCAAGAGTCCCTATCTCTTCTTATGTCTTGAAGATTCATGTCTGTGACCTCCTTAATTTAATCTATCCATCTGATGTGCAGTCTTCTTTTCTTTCTACCACCTTCTACCTTTCCTAGCATTATTGTCTCTTCTAATGAGTCATGTTTTCTCATGATGTGGCCAACGTAAGACAGCCATAATTTGATCATCTTGGCTTCCAGAGAAATTTCTGGGTTCATCTGCTCAAGAACCCACTTGTTTCCTTTTTGGTTTCCCATGGTATCCTCAGCACTCTTCTCCAGCACCACATATCAAAAGGGTTGATTTTCCTCTTATCCACTTTCTTCACTGTCCAGCTCTCACATCCATTCATGTTGATGGGGAATATAGTGGCTTGGATGATCCTAACATTAGTATTCAGTTCTATATCTTTATACTATAGAATCTTGTCTAGTTCCTTCATAGCCACCTTTCCCATTCATAGTCTTTTCATTTCTTGACTGTAGATCCAAAACACACTGTGGAAATAACTCACTTTGAGACCACTTTAACTGCCCTGGCTCAATGCTAGGGAATCCCGGGAACTGTAGTTCTGTGAGACGTTGAGCCTTCTCTGTCAGAAAGCTCTTAGGCCATAATAAACCACAACTCCCAGGATTCCCTAGCAATTAGCCATGGCTGTTAAAGCAGTCCCTGTAGACTTTATTCTGATCCATGTTTGATCCAAGGTATGGGAACTCCTTTACTTCAATTTCTTCATTGTCTAGGTTGAATTTGTGTAATTCCTCTGAGGACATTATTTTTGTTTTCTTTAATGATCAGCATTAAGCCTTTCTTTGTACTTTCTTCTTTTAGCTTCCTTAGTAATTGTTTCAAACCTGAGATGTTTTCTGCTAGTATTATGGTGTCATCTGCATATCTAAGGTTCTTGATGTAGTGACTTAAGTGCACCTAAGTCCAGTTTATGCAAGTGTACACTCCTTTTTAGATGGGACTCACAAGGTATTCTCTTAGCTTTGTGCTCCATCCCCAAAACTCCTACACAGAAGCTCTCAAGCCCTGGAAGAAGGTCAACTGCTCCTTCTTATCTGAGGGAAGCATGGGGGAGGCAGTTCAAGCCATGAAGCTCTGGATGCTCTGGGTTTGTGGGAGAAGGAAAAGGTAGGCATTCTCTATTTGAGAGTTTACCCTCATTTCCTTCCTCTTCCAAGCCAAGACCTGCTTCTCCATGGTCTGAACTGAGTCCCTTTTCCCTTCCTTCCCAACTAGTAAGTACTGCAACAGTAACAAAGAAAGCCTTAAGTGTACAAACAAAATTTCCTGGGTTACGATTTCATTCTGTCTCTCTTAACCCTACCTGCATTTTCTCCTCGCTTTGTACCAGAAGGCAAGACTCTAGGCATTTTCCAAGTAGATGTTTGTGCACATTTTAGTTTTCACAATGTATGCACATTTAAACATATTTTTTTCTTCACATACATATTTTAATATTTCCCCATTGACTACACTGTGTTGATGCACATTTTTTTCAAAGATAACCTGTTCTGAGTTGGGTGTGTTTGTTGGGGTGTAATTCAAAACAGAAAAAAGAACAGAGAGCCTGCTGCTGCCCTTTATGTCCAGTAACAGGAATGCAAAAGCTTCACAGCACTCAAATTAGATGAAGAAATTTCACATCAAATGAAAAGATAAATAAAATGTGGTTAAAGTGAATTTCTTTTGAATTCCTAACCTGGAATTCTGGGCTGTTTACAAGGGGACTTTTGAGGCAGTCAGGAGTTATGCCCTTGACTCTGTGCTCCATCCCAATACCTCCCAACCAGTAGCTGGATAACCTCCAGGACAAATTTCCTTGACCGAAACCTAGTTCATTATTTGGAGTTTTTTCTGCCCCAGCCATAAGCGGAGTTGAAATTTTGCCCTGCCCCAAGTTGTTGGACAGGAAAACTGGAACAAAGATTAAGCCAGGAATTGCAAACTTGGAAGGGATCCTGGAAGGGATCTAGTTCAGTGCCATGTAGGATACTGGATGCTGCCATTGCCATAACCACCCCACAGTTGTTGTTTTTGCTGTTGTTTATTCTCCAGTGCTGGGATTCAAGGAGCTTACAAAACACTAAGATCAATACAGATTGAAATACATAAAAATATATATTGTGTGTGTGCATATTATTTTAAACAATCTACAGAATTAAAACCATCAAATATTAAAAAACAGCATACCCTCAAGCTGTCCCAGTTTGGGAGGGACAATGATTAATCCTCAGCTGTCCCAGTTTTTAGACTGCTTTTAAAATGTCCCAGTTTCTCCCTCTTTCTTCTTTCGTTCTGGCTTCCTTCAGCTGAGTTCAAAATGCAAAAGTAAGCAGATTATCACAGCCAGAAATCCCACTGGGAAAAACGTGGGATTGAAAAGTCAAAACTGGGTGTTATTGCATGCAGCCGTAGCTGGGCAAGTGCAACCCGTATACAGTTCGGACCCCAGCTGAGCTTATCTTGGGCTACAATTCTGTCTTCTCTCCCTGAGGACTTAAGAAGAGGGCCAGGTCCTGAAAGCTGGCAAGGTTATCTCTAGGAGATGCCTGCCCTGTTCCTGCTTTATTGCTTCTACTGAATGATATCTCACTACCTCCAAAATCAGGTGCTTTTGCTGTCAAATCATTAGAACAAAGCTTTGCTGAGAGCAACCTCGAAGCCATCTGAAAGCTGCCTGCAGGCTCTAGCAGTAAAAATTATTCCTACTTTACTTTCATCCTAAAATCATCATAGATTTTTAAAAATGTATTAGTTCACTTTGGTCAAATGTTGGAATGCAGTATTCTTTTCATTGCTTTTTTTTTTTAAAAGAAACCAGAAGGACCTAGCATTCTGGAAATAACCAATTCCTCAAACTAGGTTGATGACTTACCTTATTAATTACCTTCTCTAGCTGTCTCTGCTCAATAAACTTCTGAAGATCCTGCTCTTTGGATGGGCACTCATGCAGCAACGCCTTTTGATGTTATTCAAATTTATGCTCAAAGAGAAGGCAAGCCACGATAAAACTGACTTATGGTCATAGCCAAGAACCATAGATTTAATCGCTGCCATAAAATGTCAGATTTCATAATGGAATGGTTGCTTTTTTCTTTTTCTTTTTCATCCCATGTAATAGAATTGGCAGATTCATTTCCACCTGGATGGAGGATTCCCTTTTCTGCATCCTAGAAACTGACTTCTCTTACTTCAGGAGCATATCCATCATCTTCCCAGGGATGTAGTGAAACTAGGGCTCATAGGACCACAGTCGCATATACAGGGACCCCTTAGTTCTGAAATCCAGGCTTCAGTAATGAAAAGGCAGAAACCTTTATTCAGAAAGCTAGAGATGCTCTCCATAGACTTTGTTGTCAGAACTAACTAGCAAGTCTTAGCGCAGCATAGTTAAAGCATACACAATTTCAAATCTTAGGAGGGCTTCCTTCTCATTTGTTACAAATGCAAAACATTCTTTGCCTTTCCATTTCCATGTATGCCGTGTTTGTTTAGCTTGCTGTCTTGTGTGTGTGTTTGCTCTGCATAATTTCTAAATCAAACAATTTTAATTCACCCAAAACCAGAAATCCTCCCAGTTAGTACTGGCATACAGTGTGCCCACGTCATACACTGCTTTCAGCATATGCTGAAAGCCACGCAGGGAGGAAGGGGCGGCGTGGCGTGGCGTGGTGTGGTGCGTCCCATATGAATGAATGGGGTGTGCACCCATGGTGCATGCACACTGCTGCACCATGGCGTGCACGAGCCCCATTCATTTAAATGGGGCTCAAGCATAAGCATTATTTGTTTTACATGGGGGAGTCCAGAATAACAATTGCTCCTCTTCTTATCATTTTTAGGATTTCTTTGGAAATTCAATCTTTGGTAATTCCTGTACCAGATTTTCTGTCTTGCCCCTCTCTGCCTGATGAGTGAATAGAAACCTAGCTGTTGGGCAGATTTCTCATTAATCCATATGATATGTTGCTCTTCTTGGCAGTCTAAATGTATCAAAAATGTGCATTTAAATGAACATTTGAGAGGAAACTGCAGGTTTAAAATATACCATGTTGTTTAGGAGGCTTTGCCTTTTTTCCAACACACAATGTTCCCAGGATGGCTCACAATGCAAACAAACATAGCTATGGGAATAAAAAGGAAGCAGCATGTTAAATATGGATAACTGGATAATACTAGATAACCCAGTATAAGACAATTTTACTCAGATTCCAATAGAATCGTAGAGGTGGAAGGAACTGCAAGAGGCTATTTAGTCCAAACCCTGTCTTGCACTTTGAAACATGTCTATTTAAAGACCTCTAAAGATGGGGAGGGCACCACATTCTAAGGCAATCTGTTCCAAAATGTTGAACAGCTCTTACAGTTAAAAAAAGCAAAAATTCTTCCTAATGTTTAGGTGGAATCTCTTGCAAATTTGAATCCATTGGTTCTCATTCTGGCCTCTGAAAGAGCAGAAAAACAAGCTCACATCACACCATCTTCTATATCCTTTGCCATTTTACCTTCATTCACAAAGCCAAAATGCACAAAATATGCGATGCATATTTTCTCCTGTGTGATATTTAACACATTTGCCTGATGCAGAAGCCAGTGAAGCTTTGAATGCTTGCATCCTGGATTTTGTGTGTCTTGGTTGGTCGAATAAAGGTATAGTTGCAAAAGATGTAGAAGATGGTGTGATGTGTGTCTTTTGGCTGGCCTTATAAAGGTATCACTGTTTTGTGGATTTTTAGACGTTGTTGTTCTCTGCTATGTGGCCAACACAGCTACCCCTGAATATCTTTTGCAACTCTTACCCACTTCCTCTGGTGATGTATCTGTAGTTTTCAGTTTTGCTTTTGGCAGTTCATAAATGGCCAACTTATAAAGCATTTCTGTGCATAGCTTTGTGTTGTGCCACCACCAAGGCCTTGTCTGGTCAGGAAAGTAGACTTTTATGGCTGCTACTCTACAATATTCAAGATCCAGCCCTCCAGGAATTGACTGAAGGGACCTTGGATTGGCATCGTCCAATCCTACATTAAAATATGCTTGTTTACTGTTCCAACTTGGACTTAGCAGCATACCATTAATGCATACACACAAAATTGTTCATCCACTGGTTATTTATTGCACAACACATTTATTATCTAATTTCAACTAAAATTCTCTTACAGTGAAAGTACCTGTCAAAATGCAAAGACGGTGTACAGAGCAACATCGGGTTTTGCAAAAGCCTCCTTTATTAACTGTCAAGTGCATGGAAGTGCAAACTTCTTAATAACATAATGAACTAATAAAACACTTTGGGTCCCTGCTACAGTTCTGAAGTAATTATATCGCTGCTACTTTTCTGCAGATATCCTCTTCTACCCGTACCTTATTAAAACCTATATTTGGAAAGGTTTATTTGAGTCACTATAAATGAATGTCACCAGATGACTGGATACCGAACAAATACCCTGGAAAATAACGTTCTTAATGGGAGTCAACAATTTTCATTATCTTGTCAAATAGAATAATTACATTTCCACTAAATATAAAAACAAAATACAGGTCTTCAACCTCAAGTTGTCGTATTGAATAACCTTGTAGTGCTTAATTACCCAATAGGGTACATTGCTAGGCTATTCTCCAGGTTAATGTGCAATATTGGAAAGACTGTGAGACGTACTGATTAAAATGTCAGATTGGGACTTCAGATCTGTGACAACGCCAGGTGACTTTGTGCTACTCGTTTGCAGCCTGACCTACCTCACAGGGTTGCTGTGATCATAAAATAGGGAGGAATATACAGCTATATGATATACATATAGCCGCCTTGAGTCCCTGTACTGAGAGGAAGGTGGGATATTAATAATGATGATGATGATGATGATGATGATGATGGATAAATGAATAAATAATTGAATATATCTGGAACTGTGTGTGTGTATGTTTCAAGTTTCCTGACAACCTCATAGTCTATTCTTAGGCAGGTTAGTTATTATCTTTATCTCTGAGTTGGTTAGCTATTATCTTTCTCCAAAATATAACCTACGCCACTTAGCATTCCTTGGCGTTCCCTAATCTATGTATTAACAAGGCCTGACCTTGCTTCGCTTCCAAAATCAGATGAGATCTGATATCTTCAGGGTTTTTAGTTGTCAGTCTGGAATAATATCCATGGATCAAGGAAAAGACAGAGATTTCTAGCTAAAAAATACTGGAACCAAACCTCAGTGGATACCAAGGGCTCACTGTATTAGTTCACAAAACTGGTTTTCTGTTGAAACCTTTCTGTAAGGTTTCATCTTACCTTATTGCAACAACTCCACTGGCTCTTGGTCTGATTCCAGAAACAATTCAGAGTCCTGGTTATGACCTGTAAGGCCCTATATAGCTCAGGTCCAGGTTATCTAAAGGACTGTAGTCTCCCATATGAGCTGAGCATGTTTTTAGAGTATTTTCCTGATTTCTCGCATGTAAATCTAATGGCAATTTGGGAGAGGTGTCTGCTCCCAGGCACTGGAACTCTCTTCCTAGGGAGATTAGATTGGATTCCTTCTTGCTGTCCTTCCATAGACTTTGTTGCTTCACTGGACCTTTGAGGGCTGATTGATCAGGGCGAAGGGTCTTTGAGTATATGGTGTATCATTGATATTTGCTGGTTTTCTTCTTAATGGCCATGGCTTTAACTGATTTTAATTCTATTGACAGTTCAATAATCACCAGTATCCTAGGTCAGCAACTTACAGTAGTTTTGTCTGGGTAACTCCGGGGCTCTGCAGACCTCTCCTTTTACAGTCAGATTGGGCCTGTGGCAACCGCATGTTGCAGCCCCGATCTGGCCTTTTGTGGTGCAAAAAGGAGCCTTTTTGCATCCTGGAAGGAGTGTCGTAGCCACTGTGCTGTGGCTGTACAGTGCTACTTTGGTGCTGCATCATCTAAATGTAGTGCTAGAGAAGCACCATGATGTTGCATGCTGTGTGGTGCTGCGCATGGCATCACACTGCCATGGAGTGGAATCAAGGCCTTTGTTGTGTGGATGCTATGCCCCAACTCTGACCCCAGGCCGGCCTTAATGCCTAGTCTGCACTGGCCCTGAGTAACATCAGCTGGTTCAAAGCCCCATCCCCAGTTACCTTAAGAACCTGCAGCTGGATCAGATGAACAGGTCTTTTCAACTTCCAGGTAGGGTGCAAGGAGGAGGATTTTTCTGCCACCTCCTCTGCCAAATAGCAAGGCTGTGACAAGGACTTGTGACAGAATCCCACTCTGATTGTTGCAGTCTCAATCATTGACCACAGGGAGGAGGGAACATCCTCTTCCTTGTGACCTTATCAGAAGTTGAGCAGGCTTCTTTTGCCAGATCTTGCAGCTGGCTTTTAACATGGGTGGGGGTAGCATTCACATAGATAATGACAGTAAAACTACATAGGAGATTATCAGATGGGGGATGGAATGCCCTTGTTCTGTCCTTCCCTCATGATTGCAGGAAGGACTTTCAGACAACATTGTGCTGATCCAGACATTGTCCCATCTGTGATGTATAAGTGACACGATCGCACAAAAGATCATGATATGATATCAGGCTGATCCTATCATTGTCCCATCAGTGGAATTGTCCCCTCCTTGCACTTCATTTTGTATTAACAGAAGAATGCATTAATCACTGACAGTTTAATGACAGGATCAGCATGAACGTATTAATGTCTTTTGCACAATCGCTGTCACGGATGGGATAAGGACGGGAGAGAGATCTGCTTTGCTCCTGTTCCCCGTCTGATAATCTCCATAATCTTACTTGAATGCAGGTCAGTTTATGGATCCATGACCCTGTTGCAAACCAGTAACTGAAATACTGAACAGTGGAATTAGTAAGGGAGTGTGAGGGATGTGGACCACACTGGGTGACAACCCAGAGGGGTCATGTACACCTGGTGAGGTGGTACACACAGGGGGCTGGCACGGTTATTGGATGAGTCAGAAAGGCCATCATATGCCTTTCTCGCTTGCCCAGCAGCCACACAAGACCCCAAACAGCTTTCCGGTGGTCGCAGCACTGGGCCCTCAAAAAGTGGAGGCTGCTGAGGGGGAGTGCCTTTCATTTGGAGTCTGGCATGGCTGCTACCTTGAGCAACTGTGCCAGACCCCAAAGGCTATCTGGAGGCTGCAGCAAACCTCCCCCCCCCCACCAGCAGCAGTCTTGCAGGGGGCAATAGGCTAGTCAGGGGGCAACCAACGAAGTCATGGGGAGGGGGGGTGGGTAGTGGGGCAGTCCACCCCTCCTGCTGCCTCCTCGCTGCCCGCAGCATGGGATGACACCAACCACAGGGACACCACTGATACTGAATACCAGCCTACATGTTTATCTTTTGTACAATGTGACTTATATTTTATTTATATTTTATTGTGTAAGTTCTATTTTATTTTGTAAGCCACCTTCGGTCCCAGACTAGGGAAAAGGTTGGCTATAAATGTCAACAGCAGCTCTATCCTTATCATTATCATCATCATGTTTTTAAAAAAAGAGTCAGGTCCTCCAGATATTTTGGACCTCAGCTCCCAGAAGCTCCAGCCAGCTTGAGCAATAGTCAGGAATTCTGGGAGCTGAAGTCCAACACGTTTGAAGGACAGAAGTATGAAAACCACTGGGTTAGAATAGTGAATGGAACCTGGGAACTCATGGTTCTAGACTTCTATGTGCTTTGAGGTCTAGGGTGGAGCAATACATTTTCTTTCATCCTGTCCTACCTGACAGGGTTATTATGAAGATATAGTAGGGAGGAAAAGACACATGTATGCTGTTTCGAGTTGATCGGAGGAAAGGCAGAATATAAATGTAACTAACATGGGTAATAATGATAACTATGTGAAAAAGCAGAAATGGAATATGGTGTGTACAAAATCAGTATAATCGTTTTTTCTTTGCATAAAGGTTTTAGCAAAGCAAAAATAGGAAAACTCAGTCCAAGGAAAGGAAAACGTGTAGCCATTTTCCTCTGCCAAATTTCAAAGTCTGTTTGCCTCCAAATTTATCCTCCCCTTGCTGCATTTCTAGCTATAAAGTAAGTCCCCCAGCCAATCCAGCCCATCTGTGCTAAAAAAAGTTCAGAGTCTTGAATATGCTGCTGATAGATTTGGTTATAGGCATAATTTTGCCCTGATTTTTGCTCTGTGCCTCGCCACTGCTGTGCTCTAATACGTGCCGTCTTAAGTTCCCAAATCCATACCAAGAGCAAATCATTTGCATGTGCTTTATTTTTTAATTTGGTTCCATCCTCTTAACAATCTGTTATTTTGCTTTCTTGCTTCCCTAGAGAGATGTGAGGAAAAGAACACTTGAAGCAGCTACCATTAATAATACAATAGGAGTGAGCATGCAAATTTGCTGAGCCAATCTTTTTCAGATGAATTGCCTGTGAAGGTTTTCTTTTGGTGGAGTGGAGAGAATTACACACATATCGAAGTATTTTGCCCAGACCTTTCTTTGGTACAAACTGGTCTTCTGTGGCCACTCTTGCTCCAAGAACATTCAGTGGAGGCTTTAAGAGAGCAGAATTTTAGATTCGTTCCTCTCTGCTTCCAAGCAGACAACACAAAGCTGGCAGGTAATGTTGGGACTACCTGTTTGATGCCACGGACATTGAGCTATGATGGGGGTTAGTGTGCTGCAACCCATGGGTTACCGGCATCCCTGAGATCTCACTTCTGTGCCTTTTAAAACCTCCCATAACTCCCCCCCCCAATGTTTTTTTAAAAATCATACAGAAAGCCTCCTTGAAGCATGAGAAACACAGAAATATTCCCATCACAAACCTGCAAGCACTCCATAACCTTGTACTACCTCCAAATACTTCTTTTTCCCTTCTCCACTCCTCTCAAAATGGCTGCATCACTTCCTCTCATCATTTTGAGGGAGACTGCAGAGGAGAATGGAGATATTTAGGCTTGTTTTGAAGAGATGGTTGGCTGGAAAATTTGCCCTCCCGGTCCTCATATATGAGCTGCCCATTCCTGCATCCTTCTTCAATGACATTCTTTGTGGCCCTATCTTGTCCCCATTCTATTTAATGTGTATATGAAGCCATGGAGAGGTTGTTTGGGGTTTGAGGGGTTCAGCCTCACCAACGTGCTGAGGATACCCGACTCTGTCTCTCTCTTCCATCTAAATGCAAGGAAGGTATTCTGGGTCTGGATCAGTGTGCATTAGTTTTATCCTGTATGGGGGAAAAAGAACACTATGAGCCTCATTCTATTTAATTATCGTTCTTATAAAGCAAACACTATGAATAATGAATAGCAAATAGCAAATAATGGATAACAAATGGGTTCACTTTCATTCTACTATTTTTACTCACTCACCATTCATTAGCGGTGGGTGTGGCACTTATCTTTTCAAGCACCGGTGTAGCTGATTTTGATAGCCACTATTTTATTTTCCCTTGAGGTCTGAAGGTTACTCATACTGGGTCATCTGTCTGTTTTTGGGCATGATGGCAGTACTGGTACCCTAGGAGAAAAAAATGTGACCAACAGTTGAAGTCAGTGTTGGGCGGTGGGACTAAGAAAGTGTGACTTGCCCAAGGTTACCCATTTGGTTTTAATCGCCAAGCCAGTATTCGAATCCTAGCCTCCCAGAGTCATAGTCCAATGCTCAAACCACTATGTCATGCTGGCCCTCCTAGAACATAAATATCCCAGCCTCAGCTCTGGAAGATGGTTACTGACACCCAAGGTTTCTGGAGATTGTAACCCACTTTGCTCTTACTTTGGGCTGGTGTGATTCCAAGACCTTTGAACTCTGCTTTGTGGACTGACCTTTCTCCCTATATCCTTTTGCATTTGATGCTTGGATTGATTTCCTTCTTTTGCTGACTCTAAGAACTCTAAGCAGTGGGCTGGAGCTCTGGTAGGACAGCTTTAGGACCCTACCCTTCCTTGCGCTGGCTGAGACAGTGGCGCCAGTGGAAAGGAATGGCTAAGACCTGAATAGGGTTTTGGTTTGATGGGCACGGAAATATTTCAGAGAGATGTGTTCTTGTATGAAACTGTTATGTTACTGTGCATTTTCTAAATTTCTGTCTGGATAGCAATAGCAAGTACATTTCTATACTGCTTATCAGTGCACTTAAGCACTCCCAAAGTGGTTTACAAAGTGTAAGCTAATTGTCCCCAACAATCTGGGTACTCAGTTTAGCGACTTTGGAAGGATACAAGCTTGAGTGGATCTTGAGCCCCTGGGCTGGTACTGAACTTGCAACCTTCTGGTTTGTGAGTTAGTGGCTGAAATACAGGCATTTACACCTGTTTGAGTTTAATCATTAAAAACTGATAAAACAAGGCATAGTTTTGCTTTAAGGAGAAAAATGGTCATCACAGATACTTGCCCAGTATTGTAGTCACTTTGAGGTCCAAATAGATCCAAGGAGGATCTTAAGAGTGAAGACGCAAGGTGAGTGTTAGGAGCCCAGGAACTGAAATTGTAGGTCCATCCCAGATAGGTGTTCCATCACAGCTTCCCATTGGAAAGCTAGGAGCATCACCACATTGGGAAGCAGCTATTGTTAAGTAGACCTGCTTCCACCCAAACCACCATCCTAGTCTTTGTCTACTGCTGTTTGGTCTTGCTGTATTAACCTAAGTGCAGTTGCTTGTCCTAACTCAAGTAGACCCACTGAACCAATGAAAGTTGCCCAAGTGTTGACTTACCAAGTTCCCACTGATTCAATGGGGTCACTCTAGTAGCAACAAACAAACTGGATTTTAGCAGACACTTGTAAATTGTGATTTTAGATATTTTCACTTCATGTGTTGTGTAGATTATTAGCTGCTTGTGAGGAAGGGCAAATTTTAAATTGAAATAATAACAATAAATAATGCACTTGGAATAGGGATGGAAAAATATTAACTGTTGATAATCTCTTGGCCAAAATTTTGCAGTGTTTTCCCAGTGGGGAAAATAACTGATATGTTTTGGGGAGCTTGGTAGAGGGGGATAGAGCATATTTGGGGTTGAATGGAGAAATCCTTCAAGAGGGATTACTCTGCCTATGTCTGATTTAAGAGGGGGAAATTGATAAAAACCTTGCACTTCTGATAATTCCCTCACCCTCGGATTGGTGGGGAAAAATGTCCAGCACTAGAATCAGCCCAGAAGCACACACATCCCAGCTACATTTGAGCAAAGCATTGTTTGATCCAGAATTGTTGGCTCAGCATGAATGTTCATCCCAAACCTAGCCAGTTGAGATGCGTCATATTTCCTACCCTTTGCAAGGGCCAAGGGTGCATGCTGCTAGTCTCTTCTGTGCTTGAGAGCTGAACAGATACAGTACATACCTCCAACTGTCCCAATTTGGCAGGGAGAGTCCCAATTTATCTTCTATCATTCCACTTTTTCAGCTGCTTTAAAATGACTTGGTTTCTTGCACGTCCCTCTTTCCTCCTTTGTCCTTGCCATATGTCCATGGTTGAAAACATGAGTTCCAATTGCAAAAGCAGTTTGGACACCATTAAGAAGATTATGGCTTAAATTTTAATAATGATCCTGAAGTTTTATTGTAAATGTATGCTGTTGTTATATGCCTAATAAAGGTTGACTAACTGACTTAACTCAGTGTGGGGAGAGGATGGAATCTTGCTTTTCCCAATAGGCTCAGTCCAAAGCAAACTGCTGTATCCTTTCCTTGTTTGCCTTACTTTTCCCCTCTTGATCACACTCTGAGGCTTCTTGGTCACTCAACTCCTGGTTTTCATCTCTGAAGTGTTGGATGGTTTGACAGTTCGTGTTTCTCACTCTTCTTGGACCCAGCTGTCTTAGGCATGGAGATTCCCAGCTGAAGCCCTAGAATCTCTGACGATTTGCATAAATTCAAATATAGAACAACTTGACTTGGTGTGCCTTGGTGTTGTTAGGCAAAGGATTGCTGGACATGCCGAATTAATTTAGAATTAGTTTTTGCAAAAATCATTTTTAAGAGGTGGGTGGCTAAAACCAGTTAACAGTCCACACAGATAGTGCTCACCAAAGTGATCCTGATTTGCTTTTATGCCTAGCAGGTAAATATGCTGTTATATTTTCTCATCTACATTTCTCACCTTTTTATTGTCAGGATCTGGGTGCTTTTTTTCCTAGTATTATTACCACAGAGGTGTTAGCTGGTAGGTTGTGTTTTAATTAATGTGATGCCCGTTTTGGTGTGGGATAAACTCACATCAGGGAGGCTGGCCTTTGGTTCCTCGGAGAAAGAGACGTGAGTTGCAATTACACACTTTACAAGTGAATTGTATTAGGTTCAGGTAGATTGCCATGAGCAAACTAAGCAGCAATCAGACATTTGCCCTCCTGCAGACAGTCCTGTCAACCTGCTCCCATTTTAGAGAGCACCTTTCACAAAATAACTATTAGATTGGGGCAAAGAGAATGGCAGAGTGAGAGAACGTCTGTGTAAACATAGCAAGAGGCTTCCTAGATCTGATAAAAGGTTCAGCTGTTCCAGAGCTTGGGAATATTACTTTTCTAATACTACAGCCCCTTGATCCCCCAGCTCAGGTGTCCCAAAGATGTCAACCCGATCCCTAATGTGGGATCCCATAGTTAGGCATAAGTAAAATTGCTCTTTCCTATTCTTGTTCCCTACTGCTGTCAAACTATTTGCTGTAGTTTGATACATGTTTAAGAGGCACAAGAGTAATAAAATGAAGCATATTATATGTCTACCAACATGCAATGCAGATAAAACTTAGTCTTAGTAAGAGACCTTTGGAACAAATGTTTAAGTAGGTGGAAGCCTTCCTTCATTGCACTTAATGACAAAATGATTTTCTGTTGTAGTCGATCCTAATGTAGTTAGAACATGTACACATATGAATAAACGTAGCTCATTTTCATCAAACGGTTATTACTTTCGAAGTTAATGGGACTCGGCAAACATATATTTTTAAACAGAGGGATTTATCCCTAAGTTAATTTTCACATGGAAAATATTTCTTTAAATGAATTTTAATTAATGATTAGGGTTTTGTGGTATTAAGAACTCCCCATTAGAGGTAAGCTACTTTAATAGGGAGACGAATTATTCCCATGTAAATTGAGGAGTTGCTGATTTTTTTAAAAAGTATTTTGTAGGAAACAGGTACTTTGTGAAATTTATTTTATAGATGGCTTTCTATAGAATATGCTTCTGCAAAGCCAATGCGCTGATGGTGATAGAACACTTTCCATTTAGCGGATTCAGGGAATTTGAGGGCTTGGCTGAGCATTGCCAATAGGGCAGGACCAATGTTCTTGACCCATCCATGTCCCCACTTTCAGCTCTCAAATTTACTTTTGTATGTCTTCTTGTTATTATTTGGTTTTGACTTATGGGGACCTTATGAATGAGAGGTCTTTTAGAGCTTCCGTCATCAGCTGCCCTTCTCAGGCCTTGCAAACCCAAGTTTCCTTGGTTAAATGAATCCACTTGTAGTGTGGTTTCTCTCTTTTCCTATTGCTTTCCACTTTACCGAGCATTATCGTCTTTTCCAGCTGAGTCATGTTCATCTCATGATATGTTCAAAGCATGACTGTCTTAAGTTTAGTCATCTTCACTTCTAGTGAGAGTTCAGGCTTGATTTGCTTCATGATTTGCTTATTTGTCTTTTGGCAGTCTGTGATATCTATCCGTAGAACTCTCTTCCAGCACCACATTTCGAATGAGTTCATTTTCTTCCCGTCAGCTTTCTTCACTGTCAAGCTTTCAAAACCATAGAATGAAATCAGAAATATTATGGCCTGGATGGTTCTGATTTTGGTATTTAATGATACGGATATCTGACTGCTTAATGAGGTTTTTAATCTCTCTTAGGGCTCATTCACATTACAAAAAACATCGGTTTTGAAACCGATTCAATCACGTGAAGTTCCTACTCACCCCGAATCTCACACAAGCGAATCTGGGGCTTGCACACCCATTCCGTGGTAAATGGCCCCTAGCGCAGGTCTTTTGAAATCGGCGCAAATACCATTTCTTTTTAAAAACCCCGGGTCCTGGGAATGAGAACTTGGCCTCGATCACGATCGAGGCAAATTGAGGGAGGGATTTTAGGTCAGAGGGTGGGCAAAGGGCAAGGCATTTCCTCCCCTCATCGGAGGGGAGGGGGAGGAGGAAAGAGCCCTGGGAAGAAGGGAGCAAGGGAAGGCATTCTTTAGGAGCCTCTTTTCCCTGCTCGCTGGGCATTCCTTCCCTTGCAGGAGGAAAAAATCAGGTCATGAACGGAGCTCATGTCAGGCATTGTTTCTATTCCAGAGGCAGATGGAGCCAGGCTTGCACTTGGATATCCTTGGATCTCCTTGCTTTTTGCAGGGTGGGAAGCTACAAATGTTGCAAACAATCAATGTTACATTTTTAACAATTTTTTGAGCAAATATGCGCATTGTTTCTATTCCAGAGGCAGATGGAGCCAGGCTTGCACTTTATACAGTATCCTTGGATCTCCTTGCTTTTTGCAGAGGGGGAAGCTACAAATGTTGCAAACAATCGATGTTACATTTTTAACTATTTTTTTTGAGCGAACATGCGAATGATTTCTCTTCTTGAGCAGATACAGCAAGGGAAGCAAAGGGAAAGCTAATGTTGCTTTTAAAAGCAAAAAACAAAACAAAAACAAAAACAAAAAAAAAGCATGCCAATCATGGGGCCTTAGTTGTTGAGAGGAAGCAGCTTGCCATTTGTTAGCTTGCTATTGCAAATAGTTGCATTTGGAGAAGCAAAGGCCCCCGCATCATGCCCCCAAACTACCCCATTTTTCTAATGCAGTAGAGCAGTGGTTCCCAAACCTTGGTCTTCCAGCTGTTTTGGACTTCAGCTCCCAGAATTCCTGACAGTTGACCAAGCTGGCTGAGGCTTCTAGGAGCTGAAGTCCAAAACACATGGAGGACCAGAGTTTGAGAATCATTGCAGTAAAGCATCACTACTGTGGCCACTATATTGGTGGAAATCTCTTGATGCCATCCTTCTATGACTCCTTTGTGGGTGGAGAGGGATTCCACAGTAGCCAACAATCTCTCAGACATCCTCAGCTTTTCAGAGGTACCATGTGTATTTATGTACAAAGACAACCACATTTCCCCAAAATTGTCTTCATCTCTTCCCTGAGTTGCTTTGGAAACATAACTCTATCTGTCCACGAGGGCCACCAGCTTTTAAGGGATGAGTTGCTTAAGATCCCCCCCCCCCAGGTTTACTAGAAATAGAAACATTTTTTGCCTATTCCCCTTCTCTTCTTTCCAAATTGGTTGCAGGGGAGGAATCCTTTCTTATTCAAGGGAAGCAAAACATGAAAGGCCCAACCTGATTTTCAAGGAATGAGGCTCACATTGCAGAAAAAGAAAAGAACAGATAAATGCACATACTTTATTTAAAGTAAAATTACAGAGGCAATGCTAATTTAAATCAAAGTTACACTCCTGCAGTGTGCTTTAATTACTCCTTTTAATTAATGGACTTGTGCTGTGTAATTGTGTGTACAGCATTTGTGGTAAAAACGGAGGCATGACTGAAACAGAGGCATTGATCCAGTTGTCCTTTTTTTTTCCCGTCTAAAAAGCAAATTCCTGTGATATCATTTTTAATTAAATCTGTTTAAAAGTAATCGAGGTTAACTGCTATAGGAACCAGTGCCTTTTGTTTCAACGGATTGTGGCTGGAGATATGAACACATCATAAGCAGTTAGTCATGGAAATATGAGCCACCAGCAAATGTCAAAGAAATCCAATTATGATGAATCTGTCCACTCATAAGAGTGGTAGAAAAGCCCTGTTAAAATAGTAAATGAGTGTGCTGTCAATGTGTGGCAGAAAGGGAAGCAGGACTGTTTCTTTTCGCTCAGTCACTCCATGAACTTCCATGTGCTGATCAGGCGCCCTTTTGAACTACACAATTATAGTGCTATGATTCCACTATAACTGCTGTGGATCCATGCTGTGAAATATTAGTGTTTGTATTTTAGCTAGGCGTACTTAAATTTCTCCGCCAGAGAGCTCCAGTACCTTAACAAAGTACACACTTTAGGATTCCACAGTATGCAGCCATGGCAGTTAAGTAGCAGTGAAATAAAACATTTAAACAAAACAAATTGACACACACCCCATCACCAGGGCCAGGGTGAATGGCATAGCTGTGTTATACAATTAGAAAGCATTGTTTAATTGTATAACAAGGCCTTTAGTTACTCTGTCTTGGGCAGACACAACAGCCTAGAACAGTGCGCCCACGTCATATGCGAGTGCACTATATTACGCTGAAAGCCATGCAATGAAACCAGCAATGGCGCATGTGCTGTGCCATGTCACGTGCACGAGCCCCTTGTTTTCAATGGGATTCGAGCATACGTGGTACTTGCCTTAGGCGGTGTGTGTGTGTCCACAATGGGTCCCCGCATAAGGCAAGGGTGCACTGTAGATAAAAATGCTTTCATTGTCAATAGTGTTCTCAGGATGCCCATGGGTGGTGGAAATGGTAGAAGCTGTACTGTTAATGGCAGAAGATGGCCTCCAATACAGAAAATCTGCTAGTTGTTTTTTTAAGCATACATAGGCGTTTCAGTTTCTGTTGAACTGGAAAAGGCCAGTTTCCAATCTTCACATTTTTGTTATTCTTCTTAACTCTCCTCAATCCAACCTCAACTCATGGCAACCCTGTGGATGAGATATTTCCAAGACCCCTGTTTTCCATTGCTCTGCTTAAGTCTTGTAGATTCGTGTCAGTGTCCTCCCTAATAAAGTCTATCCATCTGGTGTGCCATCTTCCTCTCTTTTTATTACCCTCTAACTATCCTAGTATGATTGTCTTTTCCAGTGAGTTGTGACTTCTCATGATGTGGCTGAGGGAATGCGACTTGCCAAAGGTCACCCAGTGGGTTTTTATGCTCAAGCGGGGAATTGAAACCCAAACTCGCATTCTGGTGCTCAAACAACTCCACCATGCTGGCTGTCTCTCTACACTAAAAATCCCAGTATGTTGAGAGCCATTCAGTGCAAGCATAATCACAGCTGAGTATACCATTTGATGTTGAAAATTTCCAGACAAGGAAAGGAGTTTAGATATGTTGTGCATTGATAATGTGGGGAGAGTGATGCCTTCCTCATTGAGTGCTGCATACCCTCCAAAGTTTTGCAGATGAAAATTGGGATATGTGTGGCGAAGCAAGATCAGAGTGTGGTCAAAATGGTGTGGGAGGCAACAAGAAAGCAAAAGTTATTAATAAAGAAAAGCGCACTAAGCTGCTCTGAGAAACTCTGGAATTTATGTACCGAGTTTAGAAATGCCAGAAGAAAGAAAACCCCAATGAGTCTACTGGAAAAGGTATGACTCCATTCCTTTTTGTCCTTTCCCTCCTGTTGAGTTCACTTTCAACTCCGTTTGCAGCAACTGAAGTAACACAAACCTCTCTCCCTCATTGAAGTTAATTAGAATCTGTCCAGGAATGATTTAGAATGAATTCTGTGGTTGACAGTGTGTGTTCATTATGCAAGTCAGATCATTTTAATGACTTTTTGGTGTATTTGCAATGAAAACAATTACTGTTTTGATATTTTAATTATAACTCATTAAATGGTGCAAAGCGATCTTAATAGATGCAACAAATGTTCCAGATTCAATGCATATATTCTGTAGAAGCCTATAGGAAGAAACATAAAAGTGTGGGATGAGGAGGAATTGCTTTGGTTGGCATTTTCATACACACTGACAAACTCACCTTCCCCAAAGTAATCCGCAAAACAAACATCAGTTCTCTTTTGGTTTTCATAGATCTTCCAATGTTTTCCTGCCGTTCTCTGGTTTTTATTTTGAAAAAGCCTATATTATGGAAAGGCAAAACCAGTGTGGTATATAGTGGTTTGAGTGTTGAACTACGACTTTGGAGACCAGGGTTTAAGTCCTTGCTCAGCCATTGAAACCCACGAGGGACTTTATCACACTAGTAAGAAACAGGATGTAAAGTAAATTTAAATTAGTAGAAACCCGCAAATGCGCAAAGTTTGTCACATGACATTTCGCCAGACCAGAAATAATGCGAAAATAAAGTGAACGTAAAGGGGACAAAACCGGCAGCTTTTTACTTTCAGAACTTCCCAAAAGTACAAATCTGACGTTTTTGTCTCCTTTATGCTTTATTATCGCGTTATTTCTGGCAGGGACATAGCCAAGGGGGGGGGGTCCGGGGGGTCTGGACCCCCCTTCCATTAGATACAATGACTGGTCCATGCTGCCGCACCGCCGCCACACCCAAGCCCCATTATAATGGTGGCTCTTAGTCTGGACCCCTCCTTCCCAAAATCCTGGCTACGTCCCTGTTTCTGGTCTGGTGAAACATTGTGTGATAAACTTGCCACATTTGCGGGTTTCTTCTAATTTAAATCTATTTTAAATCCCCTTTCTCACCAGGATTTTGCTAGCGTGATAAGGTCCTAGGTGACCTCAGAGGGAGGCAAAGGCAAATCTCCTCTGAAATAATCTTGCTAAGTCAACTCATGATAGGTTTGCCTTAGGATCTCATCATAAGTCAGAAATGACTTGAAGGTGCACAACAACAACAACAACAACAACAACATGTTATGGAAAACTTCACAGAACTTCATTGTGGGATATTTTGTTTGTTTGTTTGTTTGCTTATAATATTTCCATCCTAACCTGTCTCATACCCAGATACAATAAAATCAATTTAATAAAGAATTTACAACAGAAAAGAAGGATTTAAAAAGAGGATAGCTGCTTGTAAAAATGCATATCATGGGGAAAATGTCCACAAGTATGTAGAAAACAAAAGATATGTATTGATCTATCCCTAATTGAAACTGCTTCCCAGCCCCACAAGTTCCTTGATGTGCTTCATCTTTAAGGGAGCCTTCATCTACTTCAAGAAGTGGTTTGTATAGTTAAGGGTTTCATAATAAAAAGTGCTTATTCTGTTTGAAGATTTGATCTCGAAATGAATCAAAGCGTGTTGATTCAATGATTGAGTCAATGAAGCCTTTAAAAACACTTGCATTGAAAGGGTTTAGATGATAAGCCACTGGGACCGGCTTTAAAACAGTATTTGTACTTTGTTGCTATTTAACGCCAAGTCAGCTTCAACTTATGGCAGCCCTATGAATGAGAGACCTTCAAGCAGGTCCTGCAAAAGCAAGACTTCGGCTATCTTGATTAAATCAGTCCGCTTGTAGTATGGCCTATGTACTATACTGCTGTCATTTTTAAATATTAGTTATATTACTGTTATTTATATTATGATGTTGCTATGAAAACAGGTCCTCTAGGCATTGTGCACTTGTTTTACATAGAATAATAATACAATTAAACTCAGAGATTGAAAATCATGATATTAAACACCCAACACAGTCAAAAGACAAATGCAAATGCAAAAGCCATAACAGTTAAGCCATAAAAGGAGGTGCTAAAAGCAACCAAGTAATAATTCAAGATTTATAACCTCCCATGTGTTTTAAGGATTAAAGCAGCTTAAATTTAAAAGTCGTAGGAGAACAACCAAAAAAAGGTGTCGGCTTAGCAACAGAAATAAAACAGTTTCCCTAGAGAGTTGTTGTGTTGTTGCTGTTTGCCTTCAAGTCATTTCTGACTCAATACAACCTTAAGGTGATCCTACGACAAGTTTTTCTTGGCAAGATTTATTCAGAGAGGGTCTCCATTGTCGTCTTCTGAGGCTGAGAGAATGTGACCTCCTAAAGGTCAGTGAGTGGGTCCCATAGCTCAGCAGGTATTCTGGTCTCCCAGAAGCCTAGTCCAACACTCAAACCACTGCACCATGGTAGGTAGTTTCATAAGCTGATGCCACCATCCAAAAAACCAAGTAAGGAAGGTTCGGATGATAGCCTAATAATTTGATAACCCATGGTTTTTGAGTGCAATGTCTAGTTAATGAACAGTTTATAAGTCTGGCTGTTGAGAACAGCATTAAAGCTACTGTTGGGCCCAAACAGACAGGACAGAATAAAGCTGCTTCAAGTCACTATGGAGGTATGCTGTTTAAATGGCACATGCATCTTTGGAAGTATGCTGTTTAAATGATGCTGTGCCTTTGGACTGGAGCGCAGCTTCTGGCTTCTTAGGATGCATGCATTATTTAAATAGCATACCTCCAAAGTGACCCGAAGCAGCTTTATTTTGGCCTACCTGTTTGGGTTCATTGATTAAAACTGGAATTTTTGTTTGTGGAGAAGGTTTTTTTGTAATGTGAGTAATACAGGCACACATGTATTGTGAGCAATATAGACACACACACAATCCACAGGCCAAATCCACACTAGATATGCCTGAAGACACGCAAATGCAGGACCAGCTGGGTGAGCCCTATAGTCTATAGCCTCGTCTTATGTTCTGTCATGCTGAACCATGATGTGAAAATGTCCTTGCCCATAGCGTGCTTCAGAAGGAGCCTTCAAACAATTTCTGAGCCAGGGCTCTGCAGCTTGCTAAATACCCCATGACAGATGCACCCTTTTATACCGGTTCATAGTTGTCTTAAGCTGTTCTTTTATTACATATGGCTTTTAGTATTTCGCTGCCTGCTTCCTTTTGAAAGCCTGCCAGACTTATTCATTGGCAGCATGCAAACATCCCAGTAATCTATTAGCAACAGCAAACCAAGCTGGGGACTCCAGTCATAAAACTTGTAGGAGGCAAGCAGGCTCTTTAAATAAATATATTAAAGAGATATCTGTTGCATTTTAGAAAAGCCTACTCATCTCTGAGTGGAGAAAAGAGAACAGAAAGCATGACTCCTCAAAATTACTTTGAAGAGTCAACATTGTCGAGTGAAGCAGCCTCTTCTAGACGCCTACTTCCTCTCAATCCAAACTTGTCAACTCATTTCTAATACTCCCAGCCATAATAAAAGGAGGTTAAAATAAAACATACTCTGGCACCCTTTGTAAGAATCTTCTTCTGGCTGATTCATACAGTCACATCTGTTACACTGAATACCTTGACTTTGTGTGATTTCATCCATTCAGGTAGTTTCTTCAGTAAGAGTTTGTCTGCACTGGCCAAATAAAGCAGCTTTAAACCGATTTGAAGCCGTGCAGTTTAGATGATGTATAAAGTGAAAGTGTGTGGAAATTGACATGAAGCCATGGTCCAGGGCTAAAAAAACAGAGCAAAAAGAAGCTCAGATAATCTGACAATACGAAAAATGCACATCACTGGACCAGAATATAACTAGCATGGTGCAAGTGCGAGAATCTGGTAAAGCAAAAATGCAAAAGTATGACAAATATGGCAGGTCACCAATAATGTCATGGATGTAATTACAACATACACAAATCAGACAGTCCAAAAGGGGGACATAGAGAGAAGGGGAGGAAAGGGGGCATGTATGGGGGGGGGCTCCATGATTGTGCTTTGGCAATGTATCACTGAGCACACCAATGTACTGTACTGGTAGTGCATTGCACATGTGACTGTGTGATTGGGCACATCACTGGTCATGCAGGGAGTCCACTGGGATAGTAGTTGGGTAGGACAAGGGAGGTAATTGGCAGTGTTTGTGTGATGTTGTGCAAGCATTGTGGAGGAGGTGAAAAAAATAATTGTAACCCATGGCTTGATGCAGCACAACACAGACTGCCTATGGGTGTTCAGGCCTTGGGAGAAGACCATGTGAACAATGAGATTTCAAACCGGTTTTGGAAAATCGAATATTGAGCAGCTTTTCCCTGCCCATCTGCTTTGGCCCTAAGACAAATCATAGTTATTCCACACTGTTATTGTGTCCAGGAGCCGGTACTGCGGTCACAAGGTTGTGAGTTCGATCCCCAGGCTCCAAGGTTGACTCAGCCATCCATCTTTTCATAGGTCAGTAAAATGAATACCTAGCTTGCTGGGGGCAATTGTCTTACAGACTTTAACCCACATGGAGAGTGCTGAGTTCACTAATAAGCGGTATAGAAATATAAATGCTAAATGCTATAGCTAGTTTGGTGGTCAGTTTATCAGCTGTATTTTTTGTGAGTTGTGTGGCCATGTTCTAGAAGAGTTTATTCCTGACATTTTGCCAGCATCTGTGGCTGGCATCTTCAGAGAATGCTTGCCAAGAAGAGAGCTGGAGATAGATAGATAGATAGATAGATAGATAGATAGATAGATAGATAGATAGATAGATAGATAGACAGACAGACAGACAGACACACATATGCACACTGTGTGACCCTGGCCAGTTTAGCAACTGTTGGCCAACTGTCTAGTAGCAAGGGTTGCATTAGCACCCCAAAGACATTCCTAATCCCAGTAAATGCGGAGGGCCCACTATACGCAAATACAGTCGGCCCTTCTTATACACGGATTTTTTATACACGATTCAAGCATCCAATGTTTGAAAATGTTCCAAAAAAGTATAAATTTACCATGATTTTCCATTTTTTATAAGGGACACCATTTTGCTATGTCATTATATTTAATGGGACTTGAGCATACACGGATTTTGTTATACACGGGGAATCTTGGAACCAAACCCCAGTGTATAACAAGGGGCCACTGTATAACACTATGATTCCACTTTAACTGCCAAAGTTCCATTGTATGGAATCCTGGATTTGCAGTTTAAAGGGGCACTTAGAAATCCCAGCTACAGGTCTCTACTGCTTCCACAACTACAAAGCCCAGAATTCCCTAGGGTTCAGCCATAGCAGTTAAAGTGGCATCACAGTACCATGTTTTTACAGTGTGAATGGGGCCTTAGTCAATGATGCACTTCCATCTGACAGTTCTGAAGTGCACAGCAGTTAAATATAGAGAAACCAAGAAGCAAAAATTCATGTTTGAATATACCAAGCATTGATGATTCACAGCTGAAGGCTGTGATTCAGCGATTGATGGTATAGTTTTTATGTTTGATTTGTTAGCTACCGTGAAAGCAAGGAGCACTGAAAGGTTGGGGTATCAGCTGTTGCGATGAATGAATGAAAGAACAGAATACATTGAAAAAGCATTCTCTCTGATCCCTCAAATGATATGGAAGTTCTAGTGATCATCTGTGATGATGACTCCTTTATGGAAGGTGACCACTTACCCATGTGGCAGGGAATGTATCTCCCAAAATGAAGAGGACACAGGTTTGGATTTGCTTGCTGGTTGGTTTCTTTCATTTTTTTTATACCACCCATTTGCTCTCCAGGCAGTTTACAAAATAAAACTGTGCAATATTAAAAAGTCAAAAAGGCGCAACCCAAAGCAACAGTGGAGTAAAACCCAAGTAAAAATCAAGTAAGTCAACAGAAAGTGTAAGAGTTTAAACGTTCTCCCAGATCCTTGTTTGATCAGATGACTAAACATCATGGTATATATAGATGCAAATGCATGGATGGAAATGGGCAAGGATATGGCTTTAGGTCAACTCCGACTTAGGGTGACACTATCATCATGTTTACCTGACAAAAGGTTATTCAGAGTAGATATGCTTTTGCTTTCATCAGACGTTGAGAGAGTTTGACTTGCCCATGGTCATCCATTGGATAACCATGGTTGAGTAGGGATTAGAACATTGGTCTCTCAGAGTCCTAGGCTACAGATTACAATGTGATGCTGATAAATCTCTCAAGGAAATAACAACAACAACAACAACAACAACAACATAACAATAATAATAATTCTTTCCCTCCTCTCCTCAACATTTGAGGCAGGGTAGAGAATGATAAAATACAGTTGAAACACGATGATGATGATGATGATGATGATGATGATGATGATGATGATGATGATATTGATATTTATTTTTACTGTGCCTCTCCCTCAGGATCAAGGCATCTTACAATACTGTAAAAACAGTATAAAACACACCTAAATAAAACACTCTCAAAAATAAAGAAATCAGATTGTCAGCACAGTTCATGATGAGAAGATAGGCAGACTGGAGTTTCTATATACTAATACTATAAGGCTATTAAGAATTACTCCAGTATAAGCTCCCAGTCCTGTGTATTGAGCCAGGGTGTGAGTAGTGTCAGGCCCATAAACATCTGGGTTCACATCTATGCTCAGCCCTTAAAACTTTGAGAGATCATTTTATTATAATACTTGGCTTATTGTGAGGATACACAGTGAATCAGAGGAGAGATCCGATCATCCCATTCTGACCTCCTGAGAGCATGAATATCCAAATTGGGGCCCTGTGAAGTTCTTGGACTACATCTTCCATCATCCCATGCATGCAGGCCCAGTAGTTGCAGACGATGGGGGTTGGGAATCCAAGATGGAGAAACACTGCCTTAGAGGAAGTGTGGCTTTAATAATGTAATGGACTAATAATGTCCTTGTAAGGGACACTTTTGTGTGAAGCATCTGAACAAAGAGGAAAGAAATCCATTTAAGATGCTAAAATCATCCATGTTAAATATTAATAATAAAGGGTTGTGGATGAATGTGTCTAGCCCCCCGGTTCAAAAGCCTGAAAGTGCTTTGGGCTTCCTTCCAAATTGCCTTCTTGGGGAGAGGCTTTTTAAAACAATCTGTTCTAGGAACCTTGGAAGGTGTGAAACGTGTTCTTTTTCAGCCTCTCAAACCAGGAGCACAAAGGTAGTTTTGAGGACCGATTTTCCTAGCATAGGGAACTCCTTTTCTTAAAATGTTATTTTAAATTACTATTATTTTTGCAGCCAGTTGTCTTCTCTTTCCCCACTAGACTTGTAGGGTTGTTGTGATGTCTACTGTAAGTCATTATGCTGTGAAAATGAGAGCGTCGGAGAGACGCTTCTGACAAAACCTTTCAAAGACATTAGCTTAAAAGATGTAATGGAATAATGTTTTTGAAATGTCATCCTATTGTATGAAACATATTGCTATAAAAATAAACAGGGCTCTTCAAGAAAGCTACTGTTTGCCATGCAGCATTGCTTAAAGGAACTGGTAGACACAGCAATGGAACATTCTCCAGCTTCTCTTTGCCATTAAAATAGGAGAAACTGGATCCGTGGGTCAGGCCTGGCAAGCTTGGCATGGCTGGATAAGTGTTTTATTACTTTTTGTGCTGTTAAACACACCCAAACACACCTGTATTTTGTTTTAACCCAACACTGTTATACCAAAGATGAGAATCTTAGAGGAGAAAATAGAATTTTCTGCATGGAGAATAATATTTCAGTGCAAAAATATCGATTCCTGTTTTCTGTGCACAAAATTCTGCAGTTGGGGATTTGTTCTCCTTAAAATTCACATGTGGTCAATTTGCAAAGGAAACAGCATTTTTATGCTGAAAAAGAATAGCATTTTCTTCACAAGAATTAATATTTCTGCTTCGAATTATTATTTTCTACACAGAAATGCTCTTTTCTTTGCAAAACAGCTGTGTGTGAATTTCACGCAGAATAAGTCCCAAGTTGCAAATAGGTTTGTGAAGGGTTTCTCACAGTGGGACGAAAATTGCTGAAGTTACTAGTTGCTACCTTTGAGAAGAATCTTAGTGAAGAGTTCTATCTGTACAATGGCCATGCATCTACAGAACAGGTTCAAAATGGCAAAGGTTGGTAAAGAGGAAGAACACACAAGCAAGGAAAAGCCGCCCAGTTTGCTTTTGTCTCAGTTTATGAGGAAGGGCAAGATTTCACCACATCCTTGACTCTTCCTTCCTATTGAGTTAGGGGCTATCCTGCAGCCTCCCCTTTACTGGCCAGATCGAGGCTGTGGCAAACTCACACCGTGGCCCCGATCTGGCCCCTGGGGAGTGCAAAAAGAAACCGCAAAAGTAGCTCCTTTTTGCGCCCCCCAAGGGGTGCCATAGTCACGGCTTTATGATGCCCCTTTGCTGCTGCATCATATGGATGCAGCACTGGAGGGATGCCATGATGGCGCACACTGTGTGGACTGGCACATGCCAAAATGGTGCCCCAGGAGTGGAGTTAGGGCATCCAGCATGAGGATGCTGGTCTGTATAGGGCCTAAATTCAGCAAACCACTTTTGTACTTTGGACTCTATTTGCAAAAACTGATATAAGGTGAGGACCAAAGGAGCAAGTGGGTGGAGGAGAAAGAAATTGGGACATTTTAAAAGCAGCTAAGAAAATGGCATGGCAGAGGGACTTTTCCTACCCAACTGGAAGAGCTGAAGAGTATGTGAGAAAAAATTGGAATGAATGAATTCATTCAATTAAATTGAATGAGTGAGTGAATGAGTGAGTGAATGAACATTGGGCCTTTAGATCCCAGAAAGACCCACTGGAGCTGATGTTGGTACTAGCTGTCAAGCACTTGGTAGAGGATTCTAAATTTACAAACCCCAGGATTCCATAAAGTCCAATTATGGTACTTCTAGTGGAATCAAAGTGTGTCGTGTGAAAGAGTCCCAAGTGTTAACACTGCCTCCTTCCTAACACACCGCAAAGGTCAGCCCAATCAACACATGATGTGTGATGCAAATAGACTTGTTCCCTTTATTTTTATAGGAGTTATTGCCACAAATTGTGTCTGGATGCTGAAATGTTCACAGTCCTTTGAGCACTAGTTGCTGAATTGAACGGGATTGGTGCATACAGCAAAGGAAGGCGTTTGCCCCCTCTCATGCCATAGCCCCCTAGAAACACCCAGCGGGCCATTCTTCAACAAAAAGCAGGCTGAGTGGCAGCCATAAATGCTAAAAAGAAATACAGTTGAAAAATATGCACAGACATGGTTTAGTAGTCAGTGGAGAATTGGACTCCAAATTATGAATGTTGCAAACAGGCATATGAAAAGCACATACATGCTTTTCCATGCATGAGGAAGAAAAACAGGGGCTTTTCCATCCCACACAACTGTAGCATTTCAATACCTGTCATGGCATCTACATACAAAATTCTGGGATTTGTAGTCTGATAGCTCATAGATCTGTAAGCTTGATCGCCAAAATGGAAATGACAGAAACGTGGAGGCAGATGAAAGCAAAAATATCTTCCTTGGATGCATTTTGGAAGAAGCTTTCAAGTGATTTCAAGAAAGTTCAAAGTGTTTTTATTTATTTAATCTAGGCATATCTGACCTAGTTGTTTCATGTCATGGGTGCATCGTGTTAGTTTTGGATAAAGCATTTGCTGGAACACATTGAACCACTTTTCTTTTTTTGTGGTGTAGGAACCTGTCCCTACTATTTCTTGTTATTTCTGCTACTGGTAGTAAACTTTAGGTACAGGTACACATCTACATACCACCAAATGTCCTGATTCCACAGGGAAAGTCCCAGTCATTCCTCTGTCATCCCACTTTTTAGTTGCTTTTAAATGTCCCAGTTTCTCTCTCCTCCTCCTCTCCTTCCCTTTAGCTAATTTTAGTTACTGCAGAGTAAATTTAAAGTACAAAAGTAGTTGGCACTCCATTAACTCAGCAGAGAGGGGAGGATGATTGGGCTTTTGCCCTTTCCAGTAGACTCAAGTAAAAGCAAACTACTGGGAGCTGCCTAGGGTCCATCTACACAGTAGAAATAATGCAGTTTGACACCACTTTAGCTGCCATGGCTCTATCCTACAGAATTCTGGGATTTGTAGTTTTGAGAGGTACCAACACTCTCTGACAGAGAAGGTGAATGACTTTGTAAAACTACCAATTCCCAGATTCCATAGGATGGCAGTAAAGCATTTAAAGTGGAATCAAACTACATCATTCGTAGAGTGTAAATGCACCCTGTAACTTTTGTATTCCTCTTAATGAGTAACTTATGCCATCTAGACCACATTCTTATGCTGCTTTGTCCCACATCTCCTGGTTTTCACCTGTGAAATGTTGAATGGTATGCATCTGCAGTTGGCCCTCCACATTTGTGGCTTTGACTTTTGTGCATTTGATTATTTGCAGTTTTGATATGTTCTCTCTAGGAATCTCTAAGTCCTCCAGTGCAATTCTGCTGGAAGTTGACCATAGAGTTGTGCTGGAGGACCTAGAGGTTCCTAGAGAAAACACTTCCCTAGCCATTTGTAGGTCCTCCAGCATGATTCTGTAATCAACGTCTGGCAGATGGTGACCATAGTGTTGCACTACATACAGGACCTGGAGATTCATAGAGATGTATTCTCTTAGGTAAAAAGCATAGTGTGTTTTTTATTTGTGGTTTTTCTACATTCATGGGGATGCCACTAACTCCAGTGAATGTGGAGGGACTGCTATACTTTGTTAAGTGAGATGTAATTGTGCAGTGTGGACACACCTCAAGTCTTGCAACCTGTTACAAACAAAGAATGGTACAGAAATGAGATGGTATTCAGAGAAATATTGTGAGTGCAAATAGTGTTTTTGACATTCCTACCCATTGCTGTGACCCGTGCATTGTTTTCAAAGAAGATACAATTTTAATAATAATCTGTACAGCTGCGCATGAATAAGTTACCTGTTTGCCCATTCCCTTCTTGTTGGCGATGGTTCAGTTTTGTTATACCCAACAACTCCATGATCAGTTTTTGTTCATGTGCGAGGATCAAAGGCCTCTCTCTCTGAACAAATGTGAAGAAAAATAATATGTTTTCATTGCAGATGCTACCTTTGGTTTGTGTGCACAGCTTTCTCCGAATTCATTTGCCTACGACGAAGCACGCATTGCTAACAATAGCAGATGTGACCTTTCTTGGCGACGCTCCTGTTCAAATCTCTGTTATGCTGCACTCATGGTACAAGAGGGGAGCATCATGTTAAAAAACAAAAAACAAAGCTATTTTCTCCAGAACCATGTGAACCTATGCAAATATAATTAGTCACATAAAACTCAGATGACTAAGCAGCGAAGATTTATTTGACAGAGTGAGCTCCCTAGTTATTGCATAGTAGTATCTTTGGCTTTTACTTATTATCTTTTTCACCACTTTGTGAGGTAAGAAAAAGAGATCCGCATATTACTGGGAGAATTCAATATCTATAGATTGACCTGGGAAGGAAAAATTGAGGAGCACCCCATAAAATCCACAGGTGAAACTGGAGATATGTCCCAAGGTGCTCAACTGATTGATGTTTATATATGGATATAGATAGATAGATAGATAGATAGATAGATAGATAGATATAGATATAGATATAGATATAGATATAGATATAGATATAGATATAGATATATAGATATCCAGATCTGAGCACCATTATGCATAGCTGGTTGGATTACTTTAAACCACTTTAGGTGAGTTGCATTGTACAACATGCAGAGGTGACAGTGTTAATGGCCTAAATCCTATGGTCAGTTCCAAACTCCCTGAATCAATGGTAATTTGGGTCTAATCTGCACTACAGAAATAGTGCAGTTTGTTACTGCTTTAAATGCCATGGTTCATTGCTATAGAATTATGGGATTTGTAGTTTGTGAGATCTCTGTCAGAGCACTCTGGTGCCACCCCAAACTACAAATCCCAGGATTACGTACGACTGAGCCATGGCAGTTGAAGCAGTGTCAAATTGCATTATTTTTCACAGTGCAGGTTAGATAGTCAATATTTATGGAGGAATAATAATAATAATAATAATAATAATAATAATAATAATAATAAATTTATTTGTATCCCGCCCCTCAATGAGGAATCTGGGCAGCTAACAACAGTAGAAGTACAATAAAAATACAATAAGAAGCAAACTAATCCTTTCCCAGCCCCCCAGCCATATAAAGCAGACAATAACAATAATAGTATCAATACAGTGGCAATCAATAGGAAAACATAAGAATGTTACAAGTCAAACAAGGTTCATAGAAAATCCTTTCCCCAACCCCTCACCACAAATCCACATCTAAACAAGCAAATTAAATATAAACATAACATAATACCTGATAGAAAATAAAAATAAAAATAGCAATTACAATATGTGAAAAACCATAATCCATGTATCAAAATAAACATCAAAAAGTACAATTTATCACAATTAATAAAAACAATTATAACAGATCAAAGTTCAAAGGAGGCAAAAACAGTTTTCACGACCGCCTGCCAAACCAATGCCCCAGGAGCCGACACAGGTGCCTCCTCTCCTCCTCTTCCGAGCGAGGGACCGATGGAATGAATACTATGGATCTAATACAAGCCATTGCTTTCCCCATCACTGTGTATGGATGCAAGAGATGGACAGTGAAGAAAGTGGATAAGAAAAAAAATCAATTCATTTGAGATGGAGTGCTGGAGAAGAGTGCTGAGGATACTGTGGACAGCCAAAAAGACAAGCAAATTGGTCCCCATGAACAGGTGAAGCCAGCGATTGCCCTGGAAGCCAAGATGGCAAAACTGAGGCTGTCATAAGTCAGACACATCATGAGAAGGAAGGACTTATTGGAAAAAACAATAATGCTAGGAATGGTGAAGGGGAGTAGAAAGAGAGGAAGACTGCAAGCTAGATGGATGAACTCAAGTAGGGAGGTTGTGTGAATTTTAAATTAAAAATTAAGTATGAATTTACAGGACCCAAGCAAAGCAGTGGAGGGCAGGGGGACTTGGAGATGTCTCACCCACAGGGTCAACAGAAGTCGTTAACAACAACAACAAATCTAGTTGGGCTAACAGCAGCATTTAGGACTATATTTCCCAGTCTTCCATACATTCAGAATGCTGCCATCAACAAGGGGAAAGCCCTATACATTTCAGGTGACATTTGAACCAAAGAACATGGAGGGGAAATGGAGATCACTTCACAAGGTGAAGAGAACATCATAAAAGGAGCTAATTTTTTGAACCGTCATTATGTGAAAGGCTAGATCTCCTTGCATGGGCATTTCTCTCCCATGGGCTACTAGGCTGGCTCCCTTCTCTGCTTTCCTTTCACCAACAGATAAACAGGCCTCTAAAAAATCTAAATATGGCTTTGGCAATGAATTGGTTGAGCAGAAGGGTTTCTCCAAGGGGTAGCTGTGCTGCATTTTTATCGGTACAGTCATGTTTTGAAACAATTTCACGTGGTTTTAAATGATAGGCGTTTAAACAATTTTTAAAAATTTTTTGTATCGTCAAGGTAAGTGTATTTTGTTTTAACCTGGAGGCCAGGAAGCCGCCTTGGGGTCCCATGTGGGGAGAATATCTGGGGATAATATATAATATATAATATCATATCATAGTATAAATATACTATATAGCGAGCCAATATGGCATAATGGTTTGAGTGTTGGGTTATGTCTCTGGAGAACGGAGTTCGATCCCCAGTTTAGTCATGGAACCCAAAGGGTGACCACATGTAATTTGGCCACATGTAACTTATGGGCCACATGAACCAGTCTCAGGGGAAGGCAATGGCAAACCCCCTCTGAACAAATCTTGCCAAGAAAACCCTGTTATGGATTCATTTTAGGGTTGCCATAATTTGGAAATGACTTGAAGGCACTCAACAACAACATAATAATATAATATAATATAATATAATATAATAATATGGAAGCATAGTACATTTCACCATAGTGAGGAAGATGATGTCCAAGCAAGCTGTGTGCTCTCTGTCCAGGTACTGCTGAAGATCAATGGACTAATTCAGCGTTCCTGCTTTCCCTTCTTTGGGTTCTTTGTATTTAAACCAGACTAAATCAATGGGCCTTCTAATCCAGCATCCCCTTTTGCCACAGTGGACTTAGACTGTCCAACTTTTGAAATAGATGGTTTCAGACTTGACTGTCCTTTTGGACATGTGCAAATGGAGTTGAATATTAATACTGAATATGAATATTGAATATTGTTGTTGTGTGGCTTCTAACCATTTCTGACTTATGGCATGCCTAAGGCAGGCCTATCATAGGCATTTATTGGCATGATTTGTTAAGAGGGGGGTTGGCTTTGCCTTCTTCTGAGGTTGAGAGAGTGTGACTTGCCCAATTCAATCCCATTTACACATGTCCAGAAGGACAGTCAAGTCTGAAACCACCCATTGGGTTTCCATGGCAGAGCAGGGATTAGAACCCCGGTCCCCTGTAGTGAAAGTCTCAAACCACAAACCATGCTGACTCTCATCAATACACCCGACAATGTACAAAATGGCACCCTCAAGCTTCTTCTTTCTTTGAGGCATGCTGAAGGCTTTTGATATTTTTTTTCTTTGCGGTAAAAAATTGCTTTAAGCAAGGGATCCATCTCCCCCTTTTTGTTTCTCGTTTTGTTGTTATTCAGCATGTGATTAATTTGTTTAATTCTCAGCATCTTTGAGGGACACATGGTGGGTAGAACTGGAGGATTAAAAATAGCTATCTTCCCCCCCTCCCCACCACCACCACCAGTGATATTCAGCACATTCTGACACTTACCTCAGTGCCAAATTCAATAGAAAGCAATTAACTGTGATCTGAAGCTTGACATAAAGAGGCTGAGTAATTCAGAAGCTTGAACAGGCAAATATTGTCGTAAGTGGCTGCTATTGTGTGCCTGTGTTACAACATGCGACATCCTATTAATCCTTCCACACCTGCCGTTCAGTTGGGTTCAAACTCTGTTGCATCACATTGACTGAAAGGAACTTGGAAGAGGTTAAGAGTAGCAAGGACCACTTTTTGCTGAATTGGAAAACAAACAACCACCTCTGTCTAGAACAGGGGTAAGGAAAGCGTAACTTGTGGGCCACATGAACCTTTGAATCCCACCTCAGTCTCCCCAAAAGCCCCCCACTAAACCACTGAAGTCCCCAAAGCTCCCTATTTAATTTTGGTGCACACATGTTTTTCCCAAAACAACATCAAAATACCCTATGCTGGATAAGTGTAGTGTAATGGTTTGCACTCCCTAACCCCCCTCTCAAATCTCCATCTTTAACCCAGATTCCATCCAAAATGGCAACCCGAAATGATGTGAGGTCACTTTCTGCATGTTGGAAAGTGCATGTTCAGTGAAAATTCATATGGGTGGAAATTGACCATGCATTTGCCCAACCCTGGTCTATTTATTGTTAATTTAGGCCCAAGACAGACGAGCCAAAAGCGCCATGCTGCTGCCGATGCTAGGGTTCTGGAGTGCGCAGCACCCGCATGCTCCAGAATGTGGGTGGTGGCCAAATGGCAGCCTCTCATCCACACAGGGGATGCCATTTTGACGTAAGCGATGTGCAGTTTATAGATGTTGCTGCATATCACTTACATCACAAGTGTGCCAATGGCAAACTCATGACATGTGCGCAGTGACCCAAAAAGAACCTGGTTTTTCTGGGTTCTTTTTGGGGTGGACACCGCACAGTTGGCTGCTGTGACCCTCCCACAGGTATGTACCAGGCCTTATTTACATTTATATGCCACCTTTCTCCCAGTGTGAACCCCAAGGTGGCTTCCAGAAATAGAAAATTAAAAATGTTTGCAAAAAAATTTAAAATGCTGTCCTATCTTTGACGTGGTTGAATCCCCCTATGCTTAAATAAATACCATAGGCAAAAGAGTCAAAGATGTGGTACAGTGGTTTGATTGTTAGACTGGGACAGCAGAAGTCCAGTTCCCATTCTCTACTGGGCCCTGGAACTGTCTGGGTGTGCATGAAGCAGTTGCTTGCTCCCTGCCTGGCAGCCTCTATGAGAGGATAAAAGAGGATCCATGCATCCATCCATCCATCCAAGGCAGCACCTTTGCTCTGAAATTCCCTTTTCCCAGTTACACCAAGGGAGTGTTGCACAAGAAGGTAGTGGACACCTCTTTTCACAACACCCATTAAAGTACATATGCCGATATAAACAAGGGTTATGCTAACGTATGTCACCAGTAGGAGCCCAGGCCAGGTTTGTTGCATCAGAAATAAGAGTCTTGTTATAGCTTAAATGCATCTGAGGTTAGTACATCTGATGAAGTGGGCTGGAATCTATGAAAGCTTCTGCCAACAACAATAAAAAAGCTGATTTTTGTTCTTTGAAAACAGGTCTCTCAGTTGTTTGAAATGAAGTGATTATTCTCATTCTTCTCATTCTCAGACAATGGCATTGCAAGAAGGGAGGATATGCCAAATTTTCAGAGAATGGCTCAGCTTCTGCAGCAGTAGAGGTGGAGCTTGAAAAAGAATATTTGCTTTTAAAAGAATCATAGCCATTTGCCTAAGAAATTTCAGTCCATCCTGGGATATAAGCAGGATAATATTTTTTGCTAGCACATATTCATAATGATTTTCCAGTGTGTCATAATCAGATGTTGTAACACTCTTTTCATTGAAAATCCTTGTGCTGAGTAAAGTGGATATGCAATATTGCTATGGTCGGTGGAATTAAATGCAGTCAAAGCAACATGTGTTCTTTCTTTTTCTTTCTTCCTTTTTTGCCATTGCCTCTGTTTTAAATTTGTCATGAGCAAGTGGTGTAATTAATTATGCCAAGCAGTCCCGCTTATTTAACACTTTCCCGAAGTCTGGAGTGTCCAACAGTATGAAATGCTGTTCACACCTAATCCATTTCACAGCTCCTTCAGTTCCTAGGAAGGGATGTTAATTTGTGGATTAGGAGTTGCTGTTAGCAGAGGCACCCTAATCTTTAGTGGGGTTTTCCTTGTACTTTATCTTTCTTTTTAGTCTTTTCAGTTATTCAGAATGTGCTTGCCTACAGGGACTTTTGATCTGTTTTTAAGGTGGGACAGGTTCCACATTGGTGGGCAGGTTGTTATACATTTTGCCTACCTGATGTACAGTGTGCCCTTGGTATCCACTGGCGTTTGGTTCCAGGGCCTCTCATGGATACCAAAATCCACGGATGCTCAAGTCCCATTAAATACAATGACATGGTAAAATGGTGTCCCTTATATAAAATGGCAAAATCAAGGCTTGCTTTTTTGAATGTATATTATTTCTGAATATTTTCGAGCTGCGGACAGCTGAATCCGTGGATTAAAAAACCTGTGGAGATGGAGGGCCAGCTGTTTGTAGAGGAGGAGAGTACATTATTTCCCCCATCTATTATAACTGAAGCATCCGTTAATATGAGTACTCTTACAGGCACAATGTGTACTTAGAAGTGCCTTTCATGGAAGCAGTACCGTTTACTCCCAAGTAGGTGTGCATGGGACAGGTTGCCTTGACTATTTGCAGAATGGCTGTTTGCTCGATGACAATCACCATCATAATATTTCCTAGCGCTTGATCATTTAGGACACTTCTGTTTGGAAATTCCAGGGGAAGTGGTCCATTTCTGCCTGATCATTTCAGAGGAATGCTCCACTCCACTCCAAGCTTTGTTGCACCAGAAAAGAAAGTCGAAATGCAGATGAAGAGTATGGTCTTTCTTTGTGCTTTACCACTTCAGTTCTCTTTCTGCAGGAGACAGTCATCAAAGTGTGTCTTTTGTTGAGCAGATTTTTCCAGCTAGACAAACAACTAACTTTGATGACCATCTTCCATGAGAAGAGAACTGAAGTGCTAGGACATAATACAGTAAGGCATGGAGAAAGACCCTAGTCTCTAGCTCTGTTTAGGCTTTCCTTTCTAGGGTGATAAGGCTCTTAGTCTTGAGGGGGGTAGAATGTTTTTGCCTCCTATTCTCTTCTGGTTTATGACATTTTAATTTTCTAGCCAGTTTCTTCCTATCAGGAGCCAGTGTGGTGTAGCGGTTCAATTGCTGTTAGGAGACCAAGGTTCAGGTCCCTGTTTAGCCATGGAAACGCACTGGGCGACCTTGGAAAAGTCATGTTCTCTTAACCCTAAATTAAGGTAATGGCAAATCTCCTTGGAATACAGTCGTCGTGGGGGATCCGTTCTGGACACCCCCCTCCCCCCGTGTAAGAGGAAAAATGCAGATGCTCAAGCCCCATTCAAATGAACGGGGCTCGTGCCCATGGTGGTGCAGCGGTGGCATGTGGGGCGCACCCCATGGGAGCGCACACCATTGTTTTCTTCCAGCGCACACCTACCTTCCTTCCGGCACAGCTTCCAGCATATGCAGAAATGGCTATGATTGGGTTGTCAAATGTTGGAGTCAACTTGAAAGCACATAACCGCAATACCTACTATCTAGGAAAGTGAGTAGTGTTATGATTCATGTTCTGTTTGTTGACTTCCCAAAGAGACATGGTTGGCTATAGAGGAAACAGGATGCTGAACTCAATGTGATTTTGGTCTTATCCATCATTGCTCTTCTTATGTTCATGATTTCAAAAATGAGAAAGAAACACGGGGAGGATGGGAGAGATAGAAAGGAAGAGAGGTTTTCTCATATGAAGATGTATCTGAAGAGGATGTCAGGATTCTGAAAGTTACATCCCTTTGTGTGAGGTTATATAAAACATATTTTGCACACCTGATTCTATTTGAAAGCAGGCATTCTGATAATGAATGCTCAAGAGCACTTTGCATCAACGACTCCCATTTCCACACGCTCAGCCTTTCAAGCCATTCTCCTTTGGGGCTGGAACATTTTCTATTGGGTTTTTTAGTGTCTTCTGTAAAAAAAAAAATCCTGTAAACTGCTAATGAATTTTGAGACTGTGGAAAAAACCTGTCCTTCTCAGAGGAGGAGAAAGTATTTTTTTTCTATCTGTCTCTCAGAAATTCAGAAAATTCAGAAAGTGCTGAAGTTTGAAAATTGGAGCTTGCCTTGAATGAAGTCTTCCAGAAAATCTGTTTTCCTTTTCTTTGAGAAAAGAGTCCTCTGAATAGTAGACGATTGCAAAGAAGGAACATAGAAGTCTATAGATTTTTGTGGGTTTTTTGGGCTATGTGGCCATGTTCTAGAAGAGTTCATTTCTGATTCAGAGAAAGAAGATGCCAGCCACATCAGGAATACACTCTTCTAGAACATGGCCACATAGCCCGAAATACCCACAAACAGCTATGGATGCCGGCCATGAAAGCCTTCGACTGCAACACAGAAGTCTCTTCCTAGGCTGCATCCACACTGCAGAAATAATTTGGATTGAGACCTTTAGCCTTCTCTATTAGAGAGCTCTGCTGCTCCAACAAACTACAATTCCCAGAATTTCATAGCATTGAGCCATGGGAGGTAAGGTGGTGTCAAACTGCATTATTTCTGCAGCATGGCTTCAGCCCTATTGATGCAAACCACTGCTAGTCCTCTATGCTGTTCTCACTGGCATAGCTTTCCTAGCTTCCAGTCAAGTGTTTCCAAGATTGACTGGATATGCCAGAATTGAACTAGTTCTTCTGCATTCTTCATTTCACTATGGAGTGAGGCAAAGGCAGAAGAAATTGAGCCAGTTAAATTTTTCCATTCACTTTTATTACTGTATGCACCTATTGGCCCGACTGGTTCAATATGTCTTCAGCTATCCCTGAAAAAGCCAGGAGTCAAAGGTGTAGGGAGATGAGAATATTTCCCCTCTCAAATAAGAATTGTGGTCAATGTAACGAACTGTTCCTTCCATCTTTAAATTTCTAGCTGAATTAGTAACTGCAGTTGTATATTTTAACTTTGTGAATTTGACAAGTTTTCAGATGGTGCAAGATGCTAAATGAAAACTTGAAATACAAAATGAAAAGAAAGAGAAAGAGAAGTAGAGAGAAAGGGGGGTAAAGAAGCCTTGTTCAATGAATTTTTCATACTGAGCTTACTTTTAGCTATCACTTTTCATTCTTATCTGGACTTCCATGCGAAATTGAGACACTCATGGAAGGCATATAGCAATCATAGCTTGAACATTAGATGAATATTTGTTGATCGTAGCCACAACCTGGTGTGATAACCACTAGCTTTGGATGAGGAGGTGGATATGTGTGCTTTTGCAGACCTCCTGTGATCCTGTAAGTTTGATGTTGTAAGTCTGCACCTCTGATGCCACAGGAAACATTTCATCTTCTGTCGGAAGCAAAAGCAAAAAAGCAAGAATGTGCCAAAAGGTGTTTCAATTTCAGCAGATGCAAAGCATCCCGTTGACATGATCACACCGAATCCTGAATTCATACTATCATAGGGATGCTATTCGCCACTAAATTAGTTCTCAGAGAAGCAATGAGTAATTTTAGCAATTTTCTTCCAGCTGAGAGAAAGTCTTTGAGACACAGTTTTTGAAAATTATTCGGTTTAAGACGTAGTCTGTGGAAAATTAACACATGGGGGGTTTATGCAGAAATAGCATTCTGTGTGCATGAAACTGCCCAGAAATACTATTTTCTGTGCAGAATAAAAATGGTGCTGAAAATGTCTGGGGACTTCATTTTTGCAAAATTCATATTTTTGTGCAGAAAAACGCAGGTGTGACATTTCTGAGTTGGTGGGAGATGGCGATGGTGGGGAGAGGGCTGCATTGGCAGCTCTTTGCCTGTTTCTTTCTATAGGATGAGGGATTGTATATCCCATGTGCTTGCCCTGCCGTTCCTAAGCAAGCCTGCTGAAGTAATGGAAAAATAAAGTAACATGGAGGATGCGATTCTATCACTAGCACTGAAACAAAAAGTCTTGTGCTAGTCATGGCTGAACACACCACAAAAGTATTTTTTTTCTTCATCTTTGTTCATCATCTGACCAACACTGGCCAACTTAATGAAAATGTAAACCACAATATTCACCATCTCACACTGAGAACTGCTCAGCATTGTTTTCTATTGTTATGTGTTCAGCATTGTCACGCTATCAGCCAGCTATGTTCTTCATCAGTGACTGTTTCTGTGCCTTCCATTGTCAGCTGCCATACTGTTTGAGCCATTAAGTGAATGTCTTCCAGAAAACATACCCCAGGGAGCTATGAAAGAGCAGCCTGAGTCATAAAGCCCACCAAATTTGCTTTTCCATAATAGATGTACCTGGCATAAAGGCTTACTGAAATCAACCAGCTACAGAGCATTTCCTTATCAGTGCATGGCACGCTTGTTTGGTTCATCCCAGAGCAAGGCAAGTGCATGGAAGGGAACCTGGGGAAATTTCCTTTTGAATGTTTTTTCTTCTTCTATATAAACATAGATGGAGAAGGAGAAAAATTCTTTTCTGTTGCTTTCAAATTTACTATGTGACACCTGTTCTTTTGCAGAGATTGCAAGTGACTTTTTATGCCAACATTGCAAGTCAATGGTTGAAATTTAGGAGTTTGGAATTCCAAAGTATACAAGAGTAACCTAATTATCAGCTTGATCTGGTCATGGACCTGAAAAGATGCATTAACTTTAGCAATGTAGAGAAGAAAGTAACTTTGACATGCTAGCAGAGCATTTGAAAGAACATGCTGGAACCGAATGACAGAAGCACAATGACATCCCCATCCCAGTTGTTCTTTCTCCAAGGAGTAGTATGTGCCAGTGGAGGAGCAGGAGCTAGGAGCCATGCCAGAGGGTTGAGAGCCTTACAGAGCTATGACATTTGCCTTTCTCACAGCCCCATACGATATCCATAAAAAGACCATCACCACCTCAAAAAAGAAATGCACACACAGCCACTCCCCAATATTGTATTTGTTAGTATTTTTAAAAGATACGACTGACACCCTTAAAATCACAGGAAAGAGAGGCTTGCAAGAATAATAATGCCACATTTTTGCCTTGTTTTTAAAACCAAAACATGCTGCAAGTATTAGACTTCTTCATTTTCACACTCATGCTTTTTTCCTCCTTTAAGCAATTGTAGAGCAGAAAGCAGCTGGTGGTTGCAAATTACTTGATTCAATTCACAGGGATGCGATCCTATCAACCTGATGCAGAAGTGTGTTTTCCCCTTATGTGTGTACTACACACACATATACTCAGATATATTTGTATATTGATTTGTATATTTGTATACATTAAGATCTTAAATATCTTTCAGTGAAAAAGATTCTTGGGTATCTCTTTTCTATCTTGATAACAACGAAATCGCATGCATGTTTATTCAAAAGTAAATCCTACTAAGAGTGCTTAGGTTTGCAGTCTAACTCTGCAATTCTGTACTCAGTCACGTGGGAGTAAATCTTATAGCACAAAGTGGGATTTATTTTTAAATAAGCATGTAGAGGATTGCACTGGGAGGGAACATTGGGTCACTTTTACAAAGGGATCCTCCATGTGGATTTGCCACTATACTACAAGGGGTGAATTACTGTTGGTAGTCTGCTGCCATTTTCTGAGTGCTCCCCTTGCAAAAACATAGGGAATCTGTTTATAGGTTTATAATGTAATAGTTCCTGGGCCCCCAAATAAACTGCTTCTCTGGTGTCACACCAGCTTGTATCACATTTGGATTCTGATCAACAAATTGGACTTTGTACGTGGATTTATATATGCAGGAACAAGAATTGGGCAGCTTCATAATGTTCGTATCCAGTAGAGGTTGACAAAGTGACTGATACACAACATGTTCATTGGTTCCCTTGTTTATAAGTCCTGTCACTCCGATACGGATCTTTGTAACTCACAAATAGCATTTCAAAGGGTGCATCTGCACTGTAGACATAATGCAATTTGACACCACTTTAAGTGCTCCATCCCATGGGACCCTGGGATTTGTAGTTTTACAAGGTATTCAGTCTTCTCTTCCAAAGAGTGGTGATGCCTCAGAAAACTACAAGTCCCAGGGCTCCATAGGATGGAGTCGTGGTAGTTAATGTGGTTTATTTCTGTAGTATAAGTGCACCTTCATTGCTTCTGCTTCTTAGCTAAGTGTACATAAAGTGATGTTAGGTAAAAAGAAATATGTACCGGATTCCAGCAATTGTTTTCTCACTTAGATGCTTGTAATCCTGCATTTAAATTCACACTCGCCTCCTCTCTCTCCAGGGAGGAGGAGGGACACAAATCTTTTAGAGTTTCTTGTATTGTACAAAAGGCCATAAGTTACATAATTCATTGGTGTGTCTTCACTGTTATACATACTGAAATATGCAAAATCATCTTTAAAACATAACCACTCCTATAAGAGAGTTATTTGCTGCAGGCTAAAATCAGGTGCAGATGCTTAGCCATGACAGATCCTAGCAACACATACTAACACAATGTTAACAAACACAAGTAGAGACAGACTAGATATCAGGATTAGTAAATGGGGTCTGTCTGGGTTTGGAAATATGTAGAAACATTAGGAGTCTATGAAACCTTCCAGTTTCAATCCTCACCCTTGCAGATTTGTACATAGAGCATCATTTATATCTTGGAGATAGTGTGGTGTGTATGTAGGGGGCAGATTGTCAGTAAACATTTCCCTCCTTTCTTTTCACGCCTCTCCTAATTTTCGGTAATGGGAGAAAATAGTAAGAGGTTATTGTGATGGCATCCTGAATTTAGCTTCCTCCACAAAGCAAGCAACATGATGACTATAATGCACAGTCTGTATTAGATAAGCCATAATTAGAGAGATGAAACATGGTTGTGAAAGTACTTGGCTGGTGCAGCATGGACCGTTCCCTTCCATGGTGCATTGGCAGAACGGAGCATCTCTGAGAAGTGAAAATAGCAACAGCAACAAAAGCGTGGGAGTTCGAAAAATAAAAATAAGCGAATAAGTCACATTTACAGCAAACCTGACAACATTTCACCGATGAAAGTCAGGACACATGTGGTAAGCAACATCAGAGTGTGGTCAAGATAGCTGTTTCTTCTTTCTATATCTCTTTTATTTTTGCTCCAAAATTCTTTAGATTTCTGGACTGAGTCAATCTTAAACTATCTTCTATTCCTTCTCAAAGAAATGCCTTCTGCTTTTTCCCACCTATAAGATATCCCATTTTTGGCCAATTGATTTGTCAAAAATTTATAATCTCTTCTTCACTTGAAAATCCTCATTGGGATATCTCTGTATATTTTCACTATGCTATCTCCAGTTTTCAGTTCCTTCTCAAAGTCTCTTTGTAGCACTATGTCTCGTTCTTTCCTTATTCCAAACTGAATTACCACATCCCTGGGAATTTTCCTTTCTGTAGCCCATATTGAATTAATTCTGAAGATCCCGTCAATCTCCCATTCAAACAAAGCTCTACTTAAATCCATTATTTCTATAATTTTTTTACATAGATCTTCATTATTTTTTTCTTTCAGTTTCAGAGAGTTTTCTCTCATCTTTAAGTCAACCAGATCTCTTTCATTTTGCACTCTTTCTTGCTCTGTGGCTACTTTTTCTGTTTTTCCTTCTATAGTCAAAACTATTTATGAGTAAGAACACACAAGCTGCAAGAGGCCCCAGCAGTTTGCTTATGCCTGAGCCTACTGGGAAGGGTCCGATTCTGCCCTGTTCCCTCCTGAGTTAAGGACATGCAAACTACTTTTGGAATATGAACTCTGTTTGTAGCAAGTGAAGTCAAAGTGCTAAAAAGAGAAAGTTTGAAGAGGAGAAACTGGGACAATGTAAAACAGCTGGGGGAAAAATGGGACAACAGAGGCTTGATTGGGACTGTGCTTTCCAAACTGGGACAGTTGGAGAGTATGTTTCAGGCAGATCTAAAGGAGGAACTTTGACCAGAGCATGTTTGTGTTTGTATGTTTCTTCAAGTCACCTATTGACTTACGGTAACCCCGTGAACCTCATAGGTTTTTCCTAGACCAGGAGTAATCAGAGTGGTTTTTGCCAGGTCCTTCCTCTGAAATAAAACCCACCTGGTGTTTGTTGGTGGTCTCCCACTGAAGTACTAACCAGGGCTGACCTTACTTAGCTTCCAAGATCAGATGAGTTCTGGTGTCTCTCGGTTATTTAGAGCATGTTTACTTCTATTTAATGCACCTTACTTGAAGGCAGTCAGAAAAGGCAATTTTTGGAATAAATTGAAACCCATTGTTTTCCATCATGATTATTTCACCCCGCCCCACATCCCAGAAAGTCATGAGCGCTGTATGTAAGGTCTGGGAAAGAAATTTATTTGGTTAGCATTTTAATAAACTTATGTCTGGTTTGCTAAAACAAAAGATAACAAAAGCCTACAAAGGGAGGTTAGAAAAAGAAACAGCAGAATTTGAAATATAGCCACAAACTCCCCTTCATCAACAGTAGGTTGAACAAAGACAATGGTTTCCTGGCACAAAGTACACATATTATAACACTAGCCAACTCCCCAAGCTCTTGGCCAGTTCATGGCATCTTCTTTTTGGTTCCCACACTACATTTCAATACTCCCAGCACCGTTCATATGGTTATCAACTCACCTTGGCTTTATGCAATGTCCTGCCTTTGTCCCTCCAATGACCATAATGAAAACTTGAATTTTAGTTTTGCTAGCTGTACATGTCACAGCAATTGCTATTACATTCAGTGATATATGGGAATTGTGATTTATGAGTAACATTACTGCAAGAAACATTACTAAGGAGTCTCTATGGTGTGGTATGGAGGAAGGCCAATGTAGTAGTGACACCATGAGTTACTGCACCGAGTGATGCAAACCTTAGTGACACCACTGCTACCAGCTTCTTTCCTTCAGTTAGTCTCAAAGTTGCTACAAGATCCCTTTGCATATTGATTTTCCAGACTAACACAGCTATGTCTTTGAACTGTTAGGACATAGTTTATGTAGTTTGCAGTATTTCATGTGTTCCCCTTACAGCATTTGGTGACTTCAGTCCACCTTGGAAGCCAGTCCATTTTTCCTATAGGAAGCCACCAAAATAAATAAAAGCAAAAACCCACTCCATTTAATTTTTCTTTGCTGCATTACTTTCTCTTTTGTGGATTAAAAAGGTACTAATTTGGATGGCGATTTTAATCTTGTCAGTGGTGGCTAAATCAATCCCAGGAATGGAGTTTTCCCTCCCTCCCTCCCTCCCTCCTTCTTTTCCCACATCCCCAGAATGAAACAGATTAAAATAAATCAATTCCCCCCTAAAGCACAAGCCTGGGCACTGATCTTGTTGGATGGTTGGCAAAAATGTATTATTACTTGGGATGTTTTTATTCCATCCTTCCTCCAGGGAGGCATGTGCAGTGGAGTACATACTCCCCCACTGCCGTGACATATATTGCATACTCTGTGAGTAATCAGAAAGAGAAGAATCTTCATGGATGAGCTGGGATTTGAACGGAGATCTTCTCTATTTTTGTTTGACACACTGCCCAGTCTGCTGCACCAAACAGAATCAGCAAGAGACAGGCATAGAAACCTAGAAGGAGGACAGAATGTTATAATATGGTGGAGTAAGGCTGAAGCTTAGAAAAGTTCCTTTTTTTTGGACACATCAAGGATCATTGTCCAATAATATAACTTCTCCAAGTCACGAATAAGGCCCTGGAGGCATGCATTCATTTTATGTAGTCATTCGTGTAAGATTTTGGACTTGTTTCCTTACCACATGAGCCCCGTTCTCACAGCAACCACAGCAGTTTTATAAAAATTGCAAATATACCTCTTAATAGCAGCCATCACCACATTTCTTTCCAGTCACACAACTGGGGTGGCTGCTCCTATTCTTCTTCTTCCTAACTCTTCCTTATCCCCCCCCTCCTTGCCCTATGTTCTACCCTGCAAATATTTCAGATATATATGTGTGTGTGTGTGTGTGTGTGTGTGTGTGTGTGTGTGTGTGTGTTAAAAAGGGTGCTTGGGAATAGCAAGGAGAAGAGGGACAGGGGAAAGGAAGGGACACTGACCCCATGTGACTGCCAGTCTCACAATTGCACTGACAATGATGTTTCATATCTGATTGTAAAGTCATTAGAGTTTATCACGCTAGCGGGCAAACGGGAGTTAAACGGGAGTTAAACTACATTCAAATTTAAAGATGACTTGTACATTTGGTTAGTTTTTCACACCACATTGGCACCAAGTGCAGTAATGCGAAGTTAATCCGCGGTTAAAGTGGAGGAAACCGGCAGCTTTTTAAATTCGGTTTGTTCCGAAAGTAAAAAGCTGCGGGTTTCCTCCACTTTAGCTGCGGATTAACTTTGCATCATTGCACATTAACTGTGACGTCGTGTGAAAAACTTTGAGTATTTCTGGGTTTCTTTCGCATTAAATCATGTTCAACTCCTGTTTGCCTGTGGAAAATTGCTAGTGTGATAAATTCCATTGATGGGTTTTAACTGTCAATGAAAAAGGATGCAGCAGTATATATATTTAATTAATAGTTTTTATTACAAGTTACTTACATTTGTCTATTGCCTTATTTTGTATAAGACAAACACAGATGACGTTATGAAATCGAAGGCTTTCATGGCCAACATCAATAGTTTTGTGTGGGTTTTTCAGCCCTAAATGGCTACCTAAATGACTGTGTCTTCCCATGTCCAAACGCTGTGATCCTCACAGCAGACCTTGTTGTGTGTGTGTGTCTCAACACCTCATGAAATTAGGTTGGTATGTACACATAAATGGTCCTTCTCTGTAGCAACAACTTGACTGTGGAACTTCCTATCCAAGGAAGTCAGTTCCATCTCTTTTAAGTTTCCAGCAGGCAACCCAAACATGGCTTTAATGTTTGAAATTGCTCTGTTTTAAAATTGTACATGATAATCTTTTTGAGACCGTTTTTAAATATTACTTTAATGTGTTCCGAACATGTTTTATCTTGTATTGTTTTTATTTGTTCCTTGCCCCCCAGGAGCCCTTGTGGGCTGGGTGGTGTCATAGAAATATCTTTTTCAAATAAAGAAATACGTATTTTATGGCATGTTAGGGTTGCCAGGTGAAATAAGGTATAGGGATCCTGTACCTTGAGTAGTTGTATGACAGAGGGGATTTGAAGAGGAGTTGCTTGTTTTCTGTACTATCAATAAGGAGCCCTTTTCACCTAGCAATCCTGTGTCTTCGTAGCCTGTTTCCATACTACAGAAAAGATCCAGGTTGACACTGCTTTAACTGTCTTGCAATACTGGGAACTGTAGTAGTAGTAGTAGTAGTTATTATCAGCATCCTTCCTTCTAGAATTCAGACTCAAGGCAGCTTTTAGTTTAAAAGCAGTACTGTTATAACGGACCCTTGGTATTTGCTGGGATTTGGTTCTAGAATACCCCATGGATACCAAAATCCATGGATGCTCTCTCGTGTGTGTGTGTGTATATATATATATATACACACACACACACACACACACACACACACACAATATTTGCAAGCTATGGATGGTTGAATCCACAGATAAGGAATCTGTGGATACAAAGGACTGCCTGTAAACACATACAAAAAGTTAACATTAAAATAGAATTAAACTAGTCACAATTTTAAAACACTTCAAATCTCTAGTTAAAAGAGACTTTCCTTAAATAGTAGACATGCTTTCCTTAAGTAATATACCCCATTATATTTCAGCAAGATGAAAGCATCCCAGTTTCAAAGGGACCTCAAGTCACAACGTGCCAACTAAGTACTGTATCATTCTTTTATCGTATACCTAACCATATCCCTCTGTTGTTGCTGTTTTAAACTAGGCCTTGATGACTGCCTGCAACAATACATTAAAAACTTTGAAAGAGAAAAGATCAATGGAGAGCAGCTGTTACACATCACTCATCAGGAGCTTGAAGAGTTGGGCGTCACTCGAATTGGCCACCAAGAACTAATTCTGGAAGCGGTGGATTTGCTCTGTGCTTTGGTAAGCGTACACCTTTCTATAAGTTCACTCTACAAACAGGACATGGAGTGGAATGGCACCTTCCTATTCTGATATACAGAAGCACTACTACAGCCATCATAACTTGTAGCTGGTAGTTACTACATGGTGACTCTGCTACATGGTTTAGTTCCCTTTTAAAACCATTGAAGTTAATATTAGCAAAGTCAGATTACTGTGCACTTACCTGATTTTGTTTCCAAAATGAAAATATTGCAATAGGAACTCCTCGTTGCTCTGTTCTTGCTTTGGAAAATCTGGAATCTGCATGGAATACATGCATATGTCCAAACACAAAGCCATAACATTTGTGACAGATTAAAGTGCATCAACACAATATTGAAAAAAGCCACTTTAGCAGGATTGCTTATTATTATTGTATATTAGAAGGCTATTTGGCTGTGGTATTTCACCAATACACTAGAGAGAATGTGTCCATTGATAACATATTACTCATAAAAACAAAGTCACGAAGTCTACATGTATACAATCATATTGTAGTGACCTTTTATTTAACCTGTGAGAACACTTCTCTTGAAATCTCTAGGTCCTCCAGCGCAACTAAATTGTCAAAATCCACTGGAGGTTGATCGCAAAACTGTGTTGGAGGACCTACAAATGCCAACAGAAGTGTTCTCTTTAGGAATCTCTAGGTCCTCCAGCATAACTTCTGGTAAAAGTTGGCAAGAGTGTTATGATGGAGGGCCTAAACATTCCTAGAGAGAACATATTAATCAAATCTGCGAATAATCAAAGCTGCAAATGTCAAAGCTGCAAATGTGGAGGGTCGACTGTAATAGCATCACTCCACAGTGCTTGAGATCTGCTGAGAGAGAATGTATGCAGTTGCGCACATGAACTGGCATCCTGTTAGAGACACATGGACATATATGTTTCCCTTACGCATGATGTAACCTCTTGGGTAGACTGGGAGCTGTGTTTACTCCCTTCCTCCACAGCATCCAAAGCCATACCAACTTCCAGTACAGCCCTGGAAGCCCCCATGTTTCCTAGGCAGCAGGCAAGATTGCAAAAGCATGTGCCTATGTCCACATAGCAATAGCAAGAGCATTTACATTTCCATACTGCTTAATAGTGAACTCAGCACTCTTGAAAGCATTTGCAATCTGTATGTCAATTACCCCCAATAAGCTGGGTATTCATTTTACCCAAATATGAAAGGATGGAAGGCTGAGTCAACCTTGGCGCCCTGGGATCGAACTCACAACATTGCAGCTGCAGTACTGGCATTTAACCATGGTGCCACCAGGGCTTTATTAAGGGTCAGCCTAACCATTGCATGAGAAATGCTTCTTTCCTGCCAGTATTCAAGGGAAGGTTGCACTGAGGGAAAAGGAGGTTATGGTTGTGGTGCCACACGTTCACTTTGTTCTGTGATCATACAAATTGGTGAGCCAGTGGGGTGCCACTAAGGCTCCATAAGCCAGACACAAAATGGTGACATGAGTACTGAAATATCCCAGGGTCCTCCAGAGGCTCAGTGCTGCTGTAATAATTTTTCATCTTGATATGAGGTTGTAGCCAGTTGCTTCTGCAATCTTGCTTGCCTCCCCCCAGACACCAAATGGCTGTGCAGAATGGGGTGTTGAAAGGTGATTTAGTACAATATATGCTCAAAGCCGCGTATAGCGCGCCTGCGTATAACACAGGTGCACTGTATATGACTCAGCCTATATACTATGCCAATCTGAGCATACAGGATTGTGACCATGTAATGTTACACCCCACACATGCAATGCAGGACCTTAGCTTCCATATGTTGAGGAAACAGAACTAGGAGTTATAAAGGGTGTGCAGTTGCTTTGGATTTAAGATGGTTACTGGTTTAGGAGTGACACTTTGTATTGGCATGTGGGCATACTGGATGCTATCTTGTTCTGTATAATTAAAAAAGAGATACTGCAGTAGCATCTAAGGGACTTCCAGGTGTTTCGCCTCGGCTCTCGAACACATTGCAAACAGAGGCAAATCCATTTTGATTTAGGTTTCCTTTGGCCCATAAGCTGACTGGTTGTAATTGGTTTTAACAGGTTGTTTTGGGTGACCTGACTGATGTTTTGCCTGCCATGTTTCTATGCTTTGTCCTCATGTTTTATCTGTGTTTTGGCTTTCATTTTATTTTAATAGTCTTGTTGAGGTTTGATACCTGGAGCCACCTTTTCAGCAAAGGCGTGGTACAAATTCAGTGGAGAATTGACTAAACAGATGTTTTCTCCTGAAAAAGAAATTTGACCCCATATAGCCTTTTCTGGGACTTCTTTAGCACTTAACGGAAGTGGGGGAGATGAAAGAGTTTGGCTCTAATGCATCAATAGTATGTAAGAGACAAAGATTTGACTGAAAAGGCTGCACTACTGTCTCAGGATGTTTGGCTTTTATTGATACAGAAATAGATAAAGAGAGAGCAGTCCTTGAAAATGATCCAATTTGGTGACTCGAGGTTCTTTTAGACAGCTACTCACTGCACTATAGAGGTACATCAGAAACATGTTACGTTCCTTCTAAAAATATATCTTTGGTTGCATTGTAAAGGTCTTGCCTGTTAAAGTTATCTTCCCGCATTTCTTTAGTTTTTCAATAGAGGTGCAGAGTTGTGTGTGTGTGTGTGTGTGTGTGTCAAGACAGAAAGAGGAAGGTATCAAAGCAAAAAGAACATCTCGCCAATTTTTTCCCCTGACCTACAAAAGAGGAAGGATAACATGTCAGAAAATGTATTTCTTACCGTGATTGCCTCTTGTAGCAAGTTAAAAGCAGATATTTGAGGAACAAGATGAGCCAATTGAGCGGAAAACAGCTCTTAAAACTGGCTTTGATTCTTTTGAATAGCCTCTGTGGTTTCTTTCCTTTCCCCTAACCTTTCTGGATAGAGAGCCAAAATCCGCGTCTTAATAGGGATGAGAAAATCTTCCCTCTTCCGTCCTTTCGCAGTTTGCTTCTACCCCCTGCCTGAAAGAAGATGTGAGACAGTATTCCTGGGCAAAGGGTCACAACTTTATTAACTGTAACAATCACAATCAACAATGAGGCGAAACCATACAAGGACCAAGTCTAGGCAGCCAGTCCCTATGGAAGGTAGCTGAAAGCCTCCGGTAGACATGATTGGGGGACTTGGGACCTGGGACCCATTCACATTACACAATCATGGCAATACAGTGTGTCCTTGCCTTATGCAGGGGATCCATTTCAGATACATGGGGGCGTAAGGCAAATACCGTGTATGCTCAAGCCCCATTGAAAACAATGGGGCTCATGCATGTGGTGCAATGCGGCGTGCATGCCATTGCCAGTTCCATCTCATGGCTTTCAGCATAAGCTGAAAGCCATGTATAGGGTGCCTGTGTATGACGTAGTTGTACTGTATTATTCCACTTTAACTATCATGATTCGCTCCTATGGAATCCCAAAGTTTGTTGTTTAGTGAAGCATTAGAGTAATGTGGCAGAGAATTTTAAGTACCTCTCCTTGAACTGCTAGTCCCAGGATTCCATAGGACAGAACCATAGCAGCTAAAATGGAATACTAGCACTATGGTTGAGTAGTGTGAATGGGCCCCTGCATAAGTGGTATGGAACTGCAGCTCCCAGGAGCCCTAGCCAGCATGACCAGTGGTTGGGAAAGATGGGAGGTAGAGTCCAGCAGCTTCCAGAGAGGCATAGATTCCTTTTGTTGCTTACCGGGGATTCCAAGGTTAGGTCTCATTGGAGTGGTCCTCTCATGTCTGGCTGTTCCTCTACATGCCAAAGACAAGATAAAGGCAATGGGGAGATCTTCGAATGCAATGGTCCTCCATAATATTTCATCCACTGGGGGAAAAAACGAACACAAAAATGTTCTTTTCTTGACAGGATAATTCTTCAACAACATTTTGAGACATTCAAATACAGGGAAAATGAATGAATGACTATCCCATTTTTCTGCAAAAGGGAGAAATCTATCATAATTATTCATCCTTGCATGCATCCTGAGGGATTTACATCCCTACCAGGGAGAAGGGTAGTCTATAACTCTTCTCTTTCTTGAATCAACAAGGTACTGACCTTCTTTCTTGTTCTGTACTAATACTTACTCATTCCCCATGTTATGTACTGAAGTGATGAAATGCCATTGGGGGGGAGTTGAGATTCTGCTCATGCAAACATAATCTTTCCTTCTCTTTTCTCTCTCTGTGTATTCATGAGCCAAAAGAGCAATTGGCAGCTCTTATCAAAGCACTGCACTTTCCAGATGATTTTTGACCTTGTAGCTCCCTCCAAGTAAAGGCTAAAGATAATGATATCTCATTTGCTTCTGTCTTTGCAAACTCTGACTTAACAATTAGCTTTACGTGCCGTGTTTTGGTCTCCATCAGACCTTATGATCAACTGAACGCTGGCTTTACTAAATAGCAAAGTGGTAAACCCACTGACAGGCCCAGCAAAAATTTTGCAATGTGCTACAAGCCAAGACACAATTACTGCTTTGCATCATCACAGAGATCCATCTTCGGTTGCCAGTCTTCATCATGCATTTATTAATGCATTAGAGCAGAATACTTTAGGGTCACTTGGTTAGTGTGAAAATAGAGACACAATTGGCTCAGTTTTCTTAGAGGTTGTGTGAGTGTGATCCATATTTCAGACAGTCATTCCACAAACACACATACAGCCCCCTCTTACTTTTGATTTGGCAAGGAGGAATTAATCAGCCATTGTGCAACAGATGAGTAGAAGGCCTTGATACTCAGAACACAATCAGCATAACTATGCTGAAATAAATGTATGTCATTCTAAAAGTGTATAGGACATAATGAATTGCACTGTTGCTTTCATTTACCTCTATTCCATTGATATATACTGACATAAAGATAGAATAATCCCACCACCTCCTTCTCTCTGTGTGCCTTTTCTTAGATCTCTTCCATATGGGGAAAATGTGGTTGCTATAGTTCTCAGGCTGTCATATATATGTGTGTGTATGCTTGTGTGTGATATATGTCCAAACTGTTTCTTTAGCCCTAAATTCAAGTCATTTCTGAGCCTTATCACATTTAAAAGTTCATTTATCTTTCTCTTTTTGTATGACACGGAAGCAATTTCATGCTCTTTCAGTCATAAAAGTGTGGGAGCGAGTGGTGAAAACATCCTTTTTGCCAAATGAGTTTTTCCCAGCTTGGCAAAAGGGACACTTCTATGACACTTCTATGACTCTCTCCCATGCTTTTATGACTGAAAGTGAAAAAAGTACTTTAACATCATGTGAAGTCAGAAAGAGAAATGTGCTTCTCTCCATTTGCCTCTCTGTTTCCTCACAATTTCCCCAGGTTTTCTCTTCTTAACTCTCACTTCTCCTAGAACAGCCTTAAGATTTCAAGATTTCCAAATTATGTCTGAGATTTGTAAATGAAAATGTGAAGAGTTCCAGCATCTTTGGGATACTTTTAGTCATATTGTACTAGGATAGTAGGATATAAATATTGTCTTATTTCATACTCACATGAAGGCACAATGAATTTCAAATGCTTTCTCTCCACTGGACTGGAAGAGAAGAGATCTGTGCATTTTTCAACCATCTTACACATTTTGGTACTTTTTTTTGTGCACAAAATTCATTCTTTCCAAAAATGTTTTTGTTAAATGCAGTTTTATGTATGTTACATTTTTTGCTGTGGGGTGAGAGGATGAATGAATTGTACAAAAGCCGACGATTTTTGTACAAAACCCATTGCAAAAAGGTCCCAAGTGCAAAGCGTCTTACAAAAGTTAAACTTATTTTAAATGAAATCTCCATGTGTCTGACACCCATTCTTGTCAAGGGAGAGAAAATTTGCATGTATTCTTTATAACCCTATGCTATACAGAAAATATGATGGCAGCCCCTATGAGATGCAGCATGGTATAGTGGTTTGAATGGTCCAAAACACATTGCAGGAATAATCCAGTTCAAGACTGCTTTAACTGTCCTGGTTCAGTACTAGGGAATCCTTGGAATTGTAGTTTATTGTGGCACTAGAGCTCTCTGACAGAGAAGGATAAATGTCTCACAAAACTATAGTTGCCAGAATTCCCTAGCATTGAGCCAGGGCAGTTAGAATCATAGAGTTGGAAGAGACCGCAAGGGCCATCCAGTCCAACCCCATTCTGCCATGCAGGAACTCTCCATCAAAGCACCCCTGACAGATGGCCCTCTGTTTAAAGACCTCCAGGGAAGGAGCCTCTACTACACTCTGAGGAAGGAGTGTGTTCCACTGTTAATGCGGTCTCAAACTGGATTATTTCTGCAGTGTGTTTTGGACTAATGTTGGACTGGGACTCTGGGAGAACAGGGTTTGAATCCCCACTCAGCCATGGAAATCTACTGGATGATCTCTTTCAGCCTCAGAAGAAAGCAATGGCAAACATACCCTGAACAAATCTTTCCATGAAACCCCTGTGATAGATATGCCTTAAGATTGCCATAAGAATGAATTGAAGGCACCTAACAACAGCAAGAGATCTCTTTTTGCGCATGCAATGTTCCTGCAAGTGATGAGGCATAATCACATCCTATCATTTCCAGGGACAATTACAGCCCCATTTTCCCTTTGTGTGGCAGAAGTTATTCACTTCCAAGGGACTCCAAGTGACATTTACTAGATTGAAGATGGAAGCTGAAGGCAGCTTTCAGACCACCTCATGTGTTTGAATTCTGCCCCAATTTGCTCAATAGCCTTGGATGTGCAGAGCAGATGGAGTCCACTCTTGGCATTCAGAGTGAACCAGTTCTTTGCTTCTTAAATTCCTCAGCATTAGTAGTCACTTTCTATTTTTGTCTTTCCCTTTCAGTCTTTGACTGATAAATATAGCAAAATATGTATTTTAAAATTTGACCGTAATCTATAATGAAGTTTTGTTCTGGAGAAAAAAACAAAAACAAAAGCCATTGGAAATGATATATTATTGCATTTTCTTTCAACTTTCAAGACCTGGCATGTGCATTCATTATTTTGAAATACATTACAGTGAAACCCTCATTTTCCAACGTAGACGCTTAACCAGATAGATGTGGGTTTTGTTTCTCTGAGATACAGAAACATTTTTTAGTATTGACGGCAGAAATATGAGCCTTTTTACCCAAAGAAATAAATAAATAATCCTTGTAACTATAAACTCATACATCCCAAGGTTTTTGAAATGTATTTTTACAACCCAGTAAAGTTGTGCTTTACAATCAGAAAATGTTTTCTAAGGCAGTTCAGAATCCAAAGATGCTCTTAACAGAACAGACTGGCGATTATGGATCAATATGTGGAAAAACAAATCTTTTTCATGGTTCTCAGAGAGGTTTCATTGTCTTCTAAAAAATGATGAGGGCATTTGCCTTTGTTTAAAGTGGCGATTATCCTTTTTTGCTTGTCTGTTTGCAGAGTATATTAGGTTTTCCGCTGTCCTAAGCCCTTTGGCGAAAAGAAGATGCCTAGCCAAATAGGAGCTCTTGGTATTCCTCGGTCTTTCTTTTCTACCTTTCTCAAAGGAAGACAGAGATATGAATATCCCAAAGTAAAACCACTATTCCTTTCTTTCCTCCTGGAGAAAAGAGGAACTTGTGTGTGTGCCAAGTCACCAAAAACACTGTGTGGCTTTACAGAGAATTTAAGAAAGTTTTATTCTAAGAAGGATACTATCACTTTTTGGGTACCACATCTTGCATCCTCCTCCTCCAGGCATAGCTTAGAAAGTGGCAAAGTTACAAAAACCTATTGCATTCCAAAGACACCTTGAAACCAACAACCAGTTATGGAAACATAACAGAAATTCTTGATACTCCCTAACTAGAATAGAGAAAAGTAGATCTTTTCTACTCAGGTCTTCCCATACTCCAAAGAAGCAAGAGTATGGCCTTTTCAAGATCAGCCTCTACCAGCCTTCTTTGTACCAATGGAGAGCTTGAAAGAACAGACTAACGACACCCCCTGAACAAAGGCAGTAACACTTTTGTATCTGTGACTACCACCCTTGTTCCATATATTTTAGCATCCCTAAGCTTGATGGCAAACCTCCTCTGAACTAAACTTGTCAAGAAAATTCCATGATAGGTTTGCCTTAGAGTTGCCATAAGTTGGAAACAACTTTATAGCACACAACAATATATAAGATATTTTACCTATATATTACTGGTGGGTTTGCCTTAGGGTCACCATATATTGGAAACAACTTGATGGCAGACAGCAACAATGTGTAAGATACTTTACCTATATATTACGGATAGTCCCTCTAATATTGTGGGTGGTGTCATTAGATCCACTCCATCAAATGCATCTGAGGAAGTAGACTTGGGTCCATGCAAGCTCATGCTGCCATCTTTTTTCTTTCAGTTAGGGGCTGTGTATACCGGCCATTAAGGTCGGTCTGGAGGTGGAGGTGTGGCATGGCATGGCGTCCATATGACGCACACCCTGACGCTGCCCCCATGGTGGAGTGATGCCGCACGCCGCTCCACATGGCATGTGGCATCATGGCACTCCCCTGGTGCTGTGTCTACATGACGCAGTGCTGAAGGAGCACCGTAAACTCCAGCTATCGCACCTTTTCCAGGACACAAAAAGGAACTGTGTTTTGCTGCTGCTTTTTGTGCCCTGGAAAGGCCAGATCAGGGCTGCAATGTGTGGTTGCTGTAGTTCCAAATCAGTGCAGCTGGAGGCGGTTGCAGGCTGTCCCTTAGGGGTGGTGTGTACAGCCTCTTAGTTCCAAAAGTGCTACAAGATCTCTCTACATACTGATTCTAGAGACTAACATGGTTATGTCTTTGAATATTACTGATAGGTTTGTCTTAGGGTCACTATAAATCATGAACGACTTGATGGCATACAACAATATATAAGATACATTACTTTGCTTTATAAATTACTTTATGTAATTATTTCATATACGCTCTCTCTCTCTCTCTCTCTCTCCTTCCTTATACTTATAAGTATAAAATTACAGGTAGATAAAGTAATGTAAAATATAAATAAAGTATCTTTACTTATATATTAATTATGCATAGTGATACACATGGTCTTAAAGAGGAGAAACAGTGAGAGAAGAGAAAAATGGCTGCAGGTTAGCAGGATTCTGCAACAGAGTGAGTGTGGTAAAACAAGCAAATCAGAAGTCATCATAATGAAAAGCAGTAATTAATAGAAACTGGTATGCAAAGGTTGCTAACTCTAATATAGAACCCTGATCTTTTTGCACTGGGCAAGGAAATCCATTGCTCTTTTTGTCCACAATTGGTTGGGCTTTTTTGTTCTGTGTTGCAGCCGTCCTCATTTCAGAAGCTGATGGAACTTTGGTGTGATTAAGCCTAATGCAAGCTTTGGTATTTCATTACATTGCTGTTTATTGGCTGACACAGTGGTTGATTACTGTCCATCGGTGCATGTCCAAATTAATTTACTGAGTCCACATTGCCAGATGTGATCTGACTCATACACAACCCAGTGTTAGAATATCCAAGGGTTAGTTATCCCTTATTCTTTCCCAGCTATCCTGATCACCTTCTCCTTGGAGCCTAAAGAGAGAGAGAGTGAAATATCAGCATACAACCACCACCATCTTTTCGTATTAGCAATCATTGCCTGTTTAGAACAACCTCATATTTTGTTGCAAATGTACATCAGGCGGGGAGAGACGCACTAGAATTGTTATTTTCCATTAGGAAGAAGAAGAAAGAAAAATCTGGGGAAAGAGAAAGAGAAGCACTTCTGAAGTTGCTGTCAGTTGGCAGATTCATTATTTCAGTTGCTAGTATAAATAATAAATAATAATAAATTTTTTATTTATATCCCGCCCTTCCAATGATCAGGGCGGCTTACATCAAAAGTTAAAACAACAAGTATGCTGAACAAGGTCCAGAAACAGAGATTGGAAAGTTAGTTCTAAGCAATATAATGGTACACTGAGCAGTGATGGGATCTAGAGATGGAAATAATATTTGAACGTATGGAAGGGGGGGTCAGAAAACATGTTTCAAGTCTGAAGAAACTCTGATGAGATGAATTCTGAACTGAAAAGAATCTTTGCAGTTTAGGACTTATTCTGTGCAAAATTCACATGGAAAACAATTGTGGACAAAAGCATGTTCTCTTTCCTATGCAGAAAATGCTCTTTTTTGCGCAAAACCACTATGTGTGAATTTTGCACAGAAGAAGCCAAAGTTTGTGAGTAGGTTTTGAAAAGTGCATGGCTTTTGAAGACTTTCTCACAGAGAGAATGAAATTGCTAACAATACTCAATTGCTTCCATGGAGAAGAAACTTATTTCTTTGGAGGAGAACATTCTATCCTGCAGAATTAATGCAGTTTGACACTGCTTTAACTGCCATGGCTCAATGCTATGGAATTCTGGGATTTTTAGTTTTGTGATGTATTTAGCCTTCTCTGTGAGATAGCTCTGGTGCCACAACAAACTTCAAATTTCAGGATTCCACAGGCTGGATCCATGACATATAAAGCAACATCTACCTGCATTGACTCTGCAGTGTGGCAGCAGTCTCAGTGGTGCATCTGCACTGTAGAAAGAATGCAGTTTGATGCCAGCGTAAGTGCTGTAGCTTCATCCTATGGAATCCTGGGATTTGTAGTTTTACAGGATCTTTATTTAGCCTTCTCTGCCAAAAAGTGCTGATGCCTCATAAAACTACAAATCTCAAGTTTCTGTAAGATGACCCCATGAGAGTTCAGGTGGTGCCAAACTGCGTTATTTCTACAGTGTAAATGCATCTACAAGAGAAGCGTTACATCCCTCGTAGGAGTGATAACTGATCTGCAACCATACCTAACACAGCAATGGTAGAATGATGCTCCAGCATCCAGAGCATCATCCTGTCACCATTCAGTCATGGGTAGCCTCAGCATGCCATTATTAGAAGTAGTTTTCTAAGCCTTTAGACCAGTTGTTGTTGTTGTGTGCCTGCAAGCCATTTCCGACTTATGGCAAACCCACCACAGGGTTTTCTTGGCAAGTTTCTTCAGAACGGGTTTGCTATTGTCATCCTCTGAGGCTGAGAGAGTGTGGCTTGCCCAGGATCACCCAGTTGGTTTCATGGCCAAGCAGGGATTCAAACTCTATTCTCCAGAGTCATAGTCCAATGCTCAAGCCACTATGCTGGATCCAGACACAATACCTTGGTGTTCAATTTTCATTTAATCAAAAGCCTTCATGAACTATCTACATGAAATGAAGGAGGCTGCAAAAGAAATGACTGCTGTTGCCTAACAGTTGTGTCTATTGAGTTGCCTGATTCCTGATTCCAGCATTTGTAAGAGTATAACAGAGGCTTGTGCTCCTCACCATTAAATGACCCATCTATAACCAATGCCACCATTTTGGTTCTTGCTTAGCTCATGGAGCTATGCAATCTTTCTTTCTTTTTTCATTTTGTAATTCCATTTCTTTTTGTTACTAAAAGCCTCTATCACATACTCATTCACCTGTTAAAATCCCATCAGCAGGACTGGCTCTGCCATTAGGCAGAGTGAGGCAATTACTTCAGATGGCAGATTTGGGGTGCACCGAAAGGTTTGTTATTATTACATTATGCATTAGATTACGTTATATGGTACACTAAAAATGGGAAGAGGTGCTTGAGGAATTTTCTGCCTCCTGTGCCAAAACAAATTGGCTGGCTTTGAACATTATTTCACCTTGCTTGCATATATCTGGGGGGGGGGGCATTTCCCCCCTTTCTTTTACAGATTTGTTGCTATTGCTGGTTGTTTTCATATTATCTGCAGACCAGGTTCTAGCGGGTGATTTCTGTTGTCCAGCAAGCTCTGGTTTGGGAGCATTTGGATAGCAGAGAATGACAATTGCAAAAGAAAAATGATTCTCACTGGTTGCCATTTCATTTTGGAACATCCCCGAACAATGCAACGTCTTGGACATTCCAGCAATAAAATTGACCCCTTCCCGGCATTATTTGAAAATTAAGTAATGGGTTTTTCAGATCTCAGAGCTTGGCTCTGAGCCTCTAGTCTTCTGTCTACACAGCAGAAATACAGTCAGCCCTCCTTATCCACTGGTTTTTTATCCACAGATTCAAGCATCCACGGCTTTGAAAATATTCCAAAAAAGTATAAATTCCAAATAGCGTACGCCATTTTGCTCTGCCATTATATTTAACTGGACTTGAGCATCCACAGATTTTGTTATCAACGGGGGATCCTGGAATCAAACCTCAGAGGATACTAAGGACCCACTGTTTGACACCACTTCAACTGCCATGGCTCAATGCTATTGCATTTTGGGAATTGTAGTTTTGTGATGAGTCAGAGCTTTGGGGCGACTGCAAACTACAAATCCCAGGATTCCACAGGATGGAGCCAGGGAAGTTAAAGTGGTGTCAAACTGGATTATTTCTGCAGTGCAGATGCTGCCTGGGGTTACAGATTTTTGCAGTTTTGGTGACCTCAGCTCTGGGCAAGTGAAAAGGACTGTGTGCAAAACTCCAGCTCAGCTAGGAGAGCAGCAGTTTGCTATAATTTGCAATGATTAGTTGATGGATTGCTGCAATTTTCAATGACTCACCAGGGAGTCTGTGTGTCTCCTTAGCTTCCTCCTTCCCTCCCAATCATGGAGGCACCAGTGCTCACCTTCCACTCTACTCTGAATCCACCTTCCATCTTGAAGCAAGTAGGCTAGAATGAACATTCAATATCCTTAAGTATTCACCTTGATCTGGGAACAGACCCTTTAGTTAAGACTGCTGCCTTAATCTCCAAGCAGGAAAATAATATTCTGTATGTTTGTGTCTGAATGACAAACTGTGAACCATTGTGATTGTCACTTGTAATGCTTAATGATGTCACTGGGGCCATCCCTAGGCCTCACGTTTTGTCCCATAAACCTCAGGGATGATTTTGAATTAGTGGGGTGCCCACCCTACTAAGTAAACATGCAATACAATATGAGTAAGAACAGAAAGGGATGTTGTAGATCATTGCTACGGAGAAGCAAAAGTTGCACAACTACAGCTGGATTTATTGGCTGGTGGCCTCCCAGACCTACCCGGTCATTTGTCATGAAAGGAGCATTTGTTCTACTCACGAAATGAATTACAAGTACAATACAAAGGAAGGTATTCAAAAACTGAAGAAATGGAATTGAGGCATCAAAGATTTTTCTTTCTTTCTTTTTTTCTTTTGGATGGAAAGCACCTTTTGGTCTAGTTTCTATCTTGTTCATCCATACAGAAATGCCTTCATGTTTATCCAGTTGGAAAAATCATTTGCAACAGGTGAGTTGGATAAAAAATAAGTCCTGGGCTCTGGTTGCCTAGTTCCTTCTAGTTTCATGTTGTCATTGTTATTGTTGTGTGCCTTCAAGTCATTTCCAACTTCTGGCATCCCTAAGGCAAACCTGTCATGGGGTTTTCTTGGCAAGATTTGTTCAGAGGAAGGTTGCCATTGCCTTTGCCTGAGGCTGAATGTAAATCACACAGTGGGTTTCATGGTTGAGTAAAGAATTGGACTTTGGTCCCCAGAGTCATAGTCCAACACTCACACTACTATGGTATGCTGGTTCTCTATATGTATCCATATAATGTATGTAGGACAAATGCCATTTAAAAAATCTGATAATATCTCCCTAGGAAATGGGAGGGTTTGCCACATCATGTTCACCAATTCATCCCTATCTGGAACTTCTGAAGAGCCCCAATATACCCATAGCGTGTATCATCATACCAGGTTGTTACTAGGTTGTCTCTATAGCCGTAAGTAGACTTTTGAACCACATAATGGGTAAGGCACAAGCAATGTAGACTAGAGAAAGGGAAATTCCTCCTACAACTGTTTTGGACTTCAAGACCCAAACAAGGGGTTCTGGGAGTTGCAGTGCACAATCTCTGGAGAGTCAAGGCAAACCTGTCCATCGTCTGCTCAGAAATAAACCCTCTTGCATTCAGTTTAATTAATGAATTTAATTAATGAAAACATTTCTATTAATAGAAAAAGTGGCCCAATTAATTCAGTAGCACATACAGCATTAATTATGAAACCTCCATATATTAAGTGCCATTTTAGAAGAAACACGCTGATGGTTTGTCAGATGAAGGGAAATGTCTCTTCCAATCTAAAACCAAAATGCCCTTTTGGATTTTAGGATGATTGTTTCTTTTCTCATTTGCTAATATATATAATTCCCATTGATGATTGACTAACAGAGCAGTCATCTGGCCAAAAGTAAGGGAGATACTGTCACTGTACAAACCGAACACCTGCCACATCCAATACACCATGGGAAGGTGATTCAAGCCCTAGGCAAGACTGTTGATGGGTCAGCTGGCAGAGTTGCTCCAGGCCTTTCACAGGCTAGGAAAAAAGCATAGTTTGTTTTCTCTTCTTCCTTAGTCGCTTCCTCCATCTTGTGATGTTGTGTCATGATCTACTTTTTAAGTATTTCTTAAGTGACAGTAAGGGCTGTTCGACAGTGGAACACACTCCTTCCTTGGAGTTTAGTGGAGTCTCCCTCCTTAGAGGTCTTTAAACAGAGGCTGGATGGCCATCTGTTGGGGATGCTTTGACTGAGAGTTCCTGCATGGCAGGGGGTTGGACTGGATGGCCCTTGTGGTCTCTTCCAACTCTATGATTCTATGGTTCTATGATTCTATAATATGCAGATTAATAATATGTATAATTATAATAACTTGTATCACATTCAGATGTCTATATTTGAGGGGCTGGAATGTAGCAGCCCTATTTTTAGAATGCAATGAAGCAGCAGTACTTATGGATAACAAGGAACGTGACCAGGTTGTCTTTGCATTCTTCATAAAGTACAACCAATTCTTAACTATCTTTAGGTTATGCTAGTTTTGCATAACTTAGAACAGCCCTGCTTTTTTTTCGTGTGTGTATGGTGACTTTTATATTCATGATTGTTCAGCCCAACAGGCTAATATTGGATACAAAGCTCATTCCCCTCAAGCTTTGCATTAAAGAAACTGAGTTATCCAGGCTCCATGTCTTTGAAGTCAGCAAAACCTTTTATTAAAACGAATGCTGCTTTACATAATCGGGGCTGCCGTGGTGGATATTTTCGTGTAGTCCTACGAAAGTACAAGGGCCTTGTGCACTTTGATCTGGAGATATTCCTCAGTGAAAAGAGATAATGGGAAGAAACTGTACCTCAAATGGAAAATCATTACAGAGAGGAAATGCAGGAATGATTCATATGCTCATCACTCTAGAAATCTGGCACACGAAATGAAGCATGGATGTGTCCTTGCTTACTGTTATAGAACATGTGATGTATTATCTGCATTGGGATGATACATGTACTGACATATGAATATACGTGGTTATTTAGGTCATTTTATGAGATCTTCCCCCTCACATCACCACCTGAAATAGTTTCAAAGGCTGCAGAAATAACGCTTTAACTGCCATGTTCCAATGCTATGGGTTTTGTAGTTCTGTGAGATATTTAGCTTTCTCTGTTAGAGGGCTCTGGGGATGATATGGGATTCGAACCCTGTTCTCCAGAGTCTCAGTCCAAATTTTGGTACCCAAGATTAAATTTCCCAATAAAGAATAGAGCCACAAAGATGTGTTGAACAAGCCAGGCAACACTTCCTACAAGTGTATTTGAAACATTCTGTGAGCCACTCCCATCCCTAGCTCAATGGAAGCTGCAGATCAACTTGAGTTTTATAAATCACTACAGAAGCATTGCCCTGTAGTTACTCTCAACATAATAGTGATTCTACTAGACACTTCCTCTGCAAAATAAAATATATAAAAATGATAAGCTTAAATTATATGGAAGTGGGTTTCTGTGATAAGACATTGTGAAAATTAGGTCATGTTGGGTTCAATTGCCTCTTACTCAGATATCTCCGTCTCTTGCCCACAGAGTATGTGATTATCATCATTACTCAATTAAGAACACCGCTGCGGAGTGACAAGACTGGCAGGGCATGAATAACACCTGACACCGGGAATTCCTTAAGCAGACTTTCCCCCCCTGCTTATTAGACTTTTCTTTTCCTTTTTAACATCTCATTTAACAATGTAAGAGCTTGCATTTCGACACCACCATCATCACATCTTTTTCAGAAGTGATGCTTGTCAGGACCAGTCGTAAATCTCCAAATCCTGATTTGGGGGGAAATGCTTTTAACTTGATACTGAAAAAAGATGCCCATCCCAACTTCCCCAAGGTGGCTCCTTCGGCTAAGAGAATGTGTATTCATTAGAAATTATCTTCCAGCGTTCTGTATTTGCATCTTGAAAAGCTGACATGAGGAATCCTTTCTGAGGAATCTAAAGGAAGGGATGGACCATTTTTATCCCCTGGGGTTAATTTACAACAGAATCGTTACTAGTGATTGTTAGAAGCAAAATTAAGTGGTTTTTTTTCTCTCCATCAGTATGATGGATTTCACCCAGATGATCGATAAGTGCCAAGGTGCCCAGTTTGCAGTATAACTGTCATGATCCACTCAACCGCTGAAACAACCAGTAGCCGCTATCCTGTTACGTGCATGGAATCATAAAATCATAGAGCTGAAAGAGACCCCAAAGGCCATCCAATTCAACCCCCTGATGTTCAGGAAGAGATAGTCAAAGCATCCCCGACAGATGGCCATCCAGCCTCTGTTTAAAAATCTCCAAAGAAGGAGACTCCGCTGCATTCCAAGGCAGTGTATCCCACTCTTGAACAGCTCTTACTGTCAGGAAGGTTCTTCCTAATGTTTAGGTGGAATCTCTTTTCCTGTAGTTTGTAGCCTTTCCCCGATGCTAAAAGGAACGGGAAAAATGCTGCTTCTTTTTGCACTGGGGAAAAGGCACCTTTGCAGCTGCAGTGCACTTTTCAGTGCTCCATCTGGTGCTGTGTCAGGGCAGTGTCGGGGCATGCATTGTGTCGATGCCATGCCCCAATGCTGGCGAAACGTCAGGAATAAACTCTTATAGAACATGGCCACATAGCCCGAAACACCCACAAAAAACATACACATATGGTTTGCCTTTGCCTTGTGCTTATATCGATGAAGTCTGTGCATGTCTGTATCTGTTGGGAAAGGATGCATCCCAAAAGCCCTGCAAGCTTTGCAATGTTTACTGAAACACTCACTTTAAATATCATGAACTTTATATAATGATGAGTGAAGATGCTAGATTATCAGTCAGGAATCTGGCTCTCCCCCTGCCACCATCGCCTAGCTCAATTCATCAGTTGGTTATGGTGCCCTTTCCTTTCACTGTTATTTGTCTCTCCACTGAATGAAAAGTGTAACATTTTTGAAATACCAAACTCCAATCAAGCTGAATGGCAGAGAGAGGATGCTGAAACAAGGACTGGTTTTTTACATTGTTGCAGTCGTGACAGTACAGCAGATTATAATTTCCATATAAACCTGCTTTATTTAAGATCATACAGTAAAATCTTCCTCTATATACCCTCATCTCTATAAATTAGACGACCTTAAGTAAGTAATGCCTTACAAGTCAGAATAATTCATTACAACATAGGTTATTATTTTTGAAGTAATGAGGACAAAATAGCATAATGACCGGTAACTACTTTTTCACATAACAAAAGTGTTGGTATATTAGTTGGCGGGCCATTTTGTTTGTACATTTTCAAATTTTGTATTTTAAAAGGGATCTAAAAAAAGTGGTAGAAAAGCAAGGCACATCATGATTAATTAAATTAATAATTGTGTAGCACAACGGTAAGAAGTTGCTTTTGTAATGAGTTATATCACCAGTTGCTTTTAAAAGAAACTTTTCAAGCTCTGAAGTTCTGCAGGTGGTTTCTAGGATGAGGCCAAGGTTCTTCAGTCCCTTTCCCTATCAATGATTTGCCTGGCATCATTGTTACTATAATTCATTCACATATTTGTTCATTTAGAACCAGAAGATAAGCCAGATTTATTACCTTTCATTAATCTGGTAATAGATGCTACCTTTTCCTAGAGCTGGAGGATCTAAAGAGGGGAGTACACACTCTGGAAACCTCAAGGCTGGGTCTCAGTCCTTTGCACCAAGTCTGGAAATTTTAACTGGTTCAAAACATGTCACCCAGATCGGTTCTTAGCACATCTAGGAGTGATCATATTTGTTGCTGTGTGCCTTCAAGCTGTTTCTCACTTAGGGTGAACCTAAGTGAAACTGTTATGAGGTTTTCTGGGGCTGAGAATGTGTGATCCACCCAAAGTCACCCAATGGGTTTCCATGCCGGGGTGACAGGAGCAATGTTGTGTGTGGTGTGCCACCTTCAATGACAACTCTAACTTGAACCCATCATGGAGTTTTCTTGGCAAGGTTTGCTATTCCTGAGGCTGAGAGAGTGTGACTTGCCAAAGGTCACCCAGTGAGTCTCATGGCTGACCAGGGAATCAAACCCTGGTCTCCAGAGTCAAACCACTACACCACACTGACTTATAATATACCAATATTACTCCATTGGGTGCTAATTAGTTTTTTGGCAAGATACAAAGTGTTGGTTATTACCTTTAAAGATCTACATGGTTTGGGTCCAGATTATCTATGGGATTGCCTTATCCATATAACCTAGCCTGTAAACTGAGGTCCTTTTGGAGACATTTCCTTCAGACAGCCAAAACTAGGCTGACAGCTGTTATCCAGAGGACATTTTCTTTGATTATTCTCAAACTGTGGAGCAAACTGCTGGAGATTCATCAGCTGAATACACTGCCTAAGTTTAAAATAGCAGCAAAGTCCAGTGTCTCCTGGCTGGCCTATCCAGAAGATTTTTAAATTACAGGTTTTAAAGTATGTATTGATTGTGAAGTCCAAGGCTTTCATGGCCAGCATCTATAGTCTTTTGTGGGTTTTTTGGGCTATGTGGCCATGTTTTAGAAGAGTTTATTCTTGACTTTTCGCCTGCATCTGTGGCTGGCATCTTCAGAGAAAAAAGACGCCAGCCACAGATGCTGGTGAAATTTCAGGAATAAACTCTTCCAGAACATGGCCACATAGCCCGAAAAACCCACAAAAGACTACGTATTGACTGCTTTAATATATATTGATTTTATACGCTCTTTTAACAAGTACTATGTGTCTAATCTTTTGTTGTTTCCATCTTGATGATGCTTGATCTATAGGGAGAGACGATTAAGAAATAAGAGTAACAGCAGCAACAAAATTTCAGTGCTGCATTTTGATGTCTTCTTCTGATTTGTATTATTCGTTTTTGACTTCATGAACTTCGTCATGCGCCATGCTATTTCTATGAAGATTTTGCCATTACAACAGGGTCCTTATAAAAGAGTCCACAGAGTTTGAGTTTGTCGCAACTGTATTGTGTGTTATACAGTTCTGAATGATGGTTCCAAAGGGAGATGTGTATGATGTGTGTGTATAAAATACACACGCAAAGCATATGTATGTATGTGTGTGATGAAGAGGTCTTGTACACATCCGCCTTTTTCACAAAGTCAAAATACAACAGACACAAGAATCATTTGGCGTGTACAGTCCTGAAAATGTGGAATTCTTTTTTCTATTATGCACTAAGAACTACTTAAAGAGTATTGTGAATTTGTTGGTACAAACCACAAAACAGTTACTGTCCCGCACCAAAACCAGATGGCTAGCTCTGTTTCCAGCAATTTATAGAATGCTTGAGATGCATGAAGCTTTGCAGTTTAAAAAATCTTTTCCTAGTCCCCCTAAAATTTGGAAGGATTTATTTTTCTAGCCAGGTTGAGTAAGGTGTATTTGTGATGCCTACATTCATTAATGTCCGTTTTTTCTTTATAACAACGGTTGCGTCCAAACTGCAGAAACAATCCAGTCTGACAGCATTTTAACTGCCATGGCTCAATACTATTGAATCCTAGTTTTTGTAGTTTGTTGTGGCACCAGAGCTCTCTGAGAGAGAAGGCTAAACAGCTCACAAAACTACAAATCACAGAATTCCATAGCATTGAGCCAGAGCATTTAAAGTGGTGTCAACCTGGATTATTTCTGCACTTCAGATGCAACCAATATCAAGGAGATTAAAAAAGAAAGAAATTCCATTATTGACATAATGAATATAATAGAAAATGTATCTTTCCCGCTAGAGAACAGGTTGGAATGTTCCATTATTTCTCTTAAGACTAAAGATAGTGAAGTAGATTGTTTTATGGAGCAAGCAAAATCTTTGCACAATACATGCTATGATTATTTAAAGATATGGGTTGTCTCATTTACAGAATGTTACCATTTCAAATGGATGAATTTGAAAGGAAAGATAACAATGAAAGATGTGGAAACATGTATAAAGTTCTGAAGTTAGAAAGGGTTCATGATTGACGATGCAAAACGTTGTGACTAGTTGTGTAATTTGAACACGTTTCTTGAACACAACAGCAGAGACCTTTGAAAATAGGTCATGTAATGGTAAATGGGTTAAATAGTTCAAGAGTAGCAAACATGACAAATGCCATCCAGAACTATGTGGCAGTTTTTCCCCACTGCAAGGACACAATGGAAATGTTGAAAGGGTTTCTCCCCCTGGATTTCAGTACAATGGACAAATGAAAGGAATAATTGAAATGTAGATTGAGTCAAGGGCCCGATGCTAGTTTGCCTGCTTTTAAAACATGCAACTCTTCTTGTTTGCTTTCAGAATTATGGCTTGGAGACAGAAAACCTGAGAACTCTTTCCCACAAGCTGAATGCCTCGGCCAAAAACCTTCAGAACTTCATAACGGGTAGAAGGAGGAGCGGCCATTACGATGGCAGGGCCTCCCGAAGACTGCCAAATGATTTCCTTACCTCTGTGGTTGACCTGATTGGTGCTGCCAAGAACTTGCTTGCCTGGCTGGACAGGTAATTCAGTTTGTAAACCATCTTGGACAGACACAAGAGCTGTTATCAAATAAGAATGTTAAGAGCAACCATGCAAGACCAAACCAAGGGCTTCTCTAGTCCAGCATTTTGCTCATTCAGTGGCCAACATGATGCCCAAAGGAAACCCCTTATGCAAGACATGGATGCACCAGTTCATTCCTTCCCTCTGCAGCCTTCTGACTCTTCTCCCCTCTGTCTGTGTACCTTTTTTTGTAACAACATGAAGAAGGATAGTTTCAAGGAAGATCTGGTTATAGAATCAGAAGCCTATCATCTCTAAGTAATTCCTAATAAAATCTCAGCTAAAACAAGGCCTCTTTGTGATGGGACTCCAGCCGAGTGCGGTCTGGTAGTATTGTTCCAAAATGAATGGGTACCAGGAAGCTTACCAATGACAGATCAGGCAGCTGTAGTGCAATAGTAGCAGCATGTGGCTTCATCTTATCCCCCAACTATACTAATTATTCCTCTGTTGTCCCACATTTCCAGCTGCTTTGGAAATGTCCCGGTTTCTTTGTCCTCCTCCCACTCCCCCCCTGCTCCTCAGATTACTTCAACTGCTGCAAACTGAGTTCAAAATGCAAAAGTAGTTAACTGAGAGAGAGTGGGGAAATGATAATTGTGACAATCTTGACTTTCCCAATAAGTTTTGGCCGAAGCAAACTGTTGCAACCTCCTTGTACAGTGAACCCGCGTTATACGCGGACGCACTATACGCGGCTTTTAGCATATGCTGAAAGGTACAAGGGAGCTGAAGGGAGTGCATGGGGCACATGGGGCAGTGCATCCCAATTAGATGAATGGGTGCGCACGCATACCACTGCATCACCACACTGCCACACCCCCATCGCTTGTACGAGCTCCATTACTTTCAATGGGGCTCAAGCATACACATTTTTTATGCGGGGGGAGGGGGTCCGGAACAGATCCCCTGCATTAAAAAAAGGGTCACTGTATCTTCTTTCTCATGAATAACTCTTGCCATCTTGATCAAATTTTGACATTGCTTGGCCACATGTGTTCTACTTTTTGTCTGTGAAATATTGTAAGATATGCTGCGTGCATCTCACTGTGCGCTCAACCTACTTATCTTCAGCCTGCCCCCTATGATGATTTAGTGGCTTGGGAAGGATGGGGCCAGATGTGGTGTGGCCAGTCATCAAGCAACTGTGTTCCTGCAGCTTAGCCACAGGGAGATGGCATTTATCTCCTGGATTACTGAAGGATCCCCAGAAGACCCAGTGGGATTTCTGTTCCTTTTTTGACCAACTTTTGCTATTTTTCCTTATCTGCCCCCCAAGCTACTAAATGGCTATGAGAGAATGGTGCCCAGGCTGAAGACAGGTAGGTGACACAGGCACTGGGTCATCATGAATGGAGGTACTGAGTACTTCCATCTTCAACAACTCAAAAAATACTTAATTTCAATCACATAGGTCACCATAAGTCACTATGGTGCATGGATTCACTACCTGTACTAGTCATTCTGCCAGGATACTTGGACTCATACAGTTGGTCAAAGTTTCTGATCCTGGCGCTAACCCTACTTGAAACGGAGGATGTGCTGCATATTTAGCCAGTTTCCATGAGTCATTTGAATTTGCAAATTCAGTGGTAAAGAAATGTTTTCCCCCTTCCCAAATGGCTTAGAATGTGCAAATATTTTCACCACTAGTTTCTGTGGTCGCTGTTGCTTCCAAGCCATAATGCATGTCTGCCAGCGCATCCTTATTTCTGAATTAATCACACAGGTTGTGAATAGGATAACATCCCCTGTTAATGGTATGGTATCTTCACTTATTAATAAATAACAAGGCAGCCAATCAGATTTGGTTAAGTCAACGTACTGATTCTACAGACTAACATGGCTATATGTCAAGAAGGAAGTTTTCCAACTATTGTTTAAAAGAGTGTGAATGTGTGTGTGTTGTGTTTGTGTGTAAGAGAGAAGACATGGAATTGGAAGTGGCTGAAGGGCAAAGCCTAACAATAAGTCAGCTAATGAGACATTAGGTTTTCTAGTCCCAATTAGAGTAGAGCCACTTCATCAATGGCATTGACAAAAGTGTTGATTTGCCATTTAGCAATTGATTCGGCAGCCCTGCTCTGGCTGAAACCAACCAATGGATCTATATATATATATATATATATATATATATATATATATATATATATTTAATGTAAGCTTTCCATTAAGGGCGGAAAACCTTTGGCCTCAGATATTTTGGAATACAGTTCTCACAATCCCTTACGATTAACTGTGTAGCTTCCAAAACATTTGAAAGGCCAAATCCCTGCTTTACACAGAGGTACAGTGGTCACACGAGGCAAATTACAGAAACAACCCACATGCACCCAAACTCCCCAAAATTACATCAGGAATAGCATTTGTTTTTCCAATTAAAGATGCTTTTGTAATCTATTTTTAATTCGGTTCTGGGCTGGTTCTGTGGGGTTTGTGCTTCTGCATTTTGACATGGTTTCCAGCTTTTGTACTTGGAGAGGTAAGAGTCATATTAAGATCAGATTCCAGAGTAATATTTTTTAACTTCCCCCCAAAAAACCCCTAACTGATAAAATCCAAAAAATACAATTTGATTGTGAAAGAATCCTTTTCCTCCTCTTTCCCCTTCTAACTTAATGAAGTTACTGTTTTGGACAACCAATTTGAAGGCAGTAGTCAGTGGTTTCTGGAAATTCCAGTTCCAAGGAGTGATAATGATGATTAAAACTGTACTGAAATGTTCTCGGTGGGTTCTTTGTTTTAATTCTAAACAACCGGTGAAGAAGTAGAATAAAAGTAGCACATGCTTCCAAACTGTTCTATCTTGACATTCAAAAAGTCTAGATTTTTTATCAGGATATAATTCGAGTGGAACTGACTGGAGGCCAGGATCCTAGAGGAATTACTGAGCAGAATAGTTCTGCTATTCCATCAGGGTAGATCATAGAATCATAGAATCATAGAGTTGGAAGAGACCACAAGGGCCATGCAGTCCAACCCCATTCTGCTATGCAGGAAATCTAAATCAAAGCATCCCAAACAGATGGCCATCCAGCCTCTGCTTAAAGACCTCCAAGGAGGGAGACTCCACTACACTCCGAGGAAGGAGTGTGTTCCACTGTCGAACAGCCCTTACTGTCAGGAAGTTCCTCCTAATGTTGAGGTGGAATCTCTTTTCCTGCAGTTTGTAGCCATTGTTCCAGGTCTTGTTCTCTGGAGCAGCAGAAAACAAGCTTGCTCCCTCCTCAATATGACATCCCTTCAAATATTTAAACAGGGCTATCATATCACCTCTTAACCTTCTTTTTTCCAGGCTAAACATCCCCAAGTCGTTCCTCATAGGACATGGTTTCCAGACCCTTCACCATGATGATCCATGAGTGCTTGAATCAGCCCTCATTTTGCATGCATGCAGAAGTAACCATTGCCTTTTGCTCTGTGCTCATGGCTTGCTCATAAGGAGGTTTTAGAGATTTGAAGCCAAGATCTTTTAATCCTGATTCAGGCCCATCTGGTTCTTACCTAGAGCTGCTCTGAATCATCCCCACTATTAACATTACACTACAAGAGGCAACAGCCAATATAACCTGTTGACTGAAGCTTGTAGGCACCCGCTCCTCTGTTTTGGCTCCTTATAGTTGGGCATATTTCCATTAACGCTGTTCAGGACTGAACAAATCAGTGTGTACGTAGCCATTAATCATAGTCTGTTTATAGGAAATATGACTAGTACATATTCATTATGATGTTAGTCTGATTATAGGAATTGTAAATGAGAACACTCATAACTTTTTTGCTTAAAACCCCCTCTTCTTAATAGGTCTCCATTTGTCAGCGTGACAGAATACTCACTGCTGAAAAATAACATTGTTCAACTGTGCCTGGAACTAACAACCATAGTGCAACAGGTAAGAGCGAGTTGGTTTTCTACATTATTTGTACATTACATCCTTACTGTACACACCAAGATACTGCCTTCCTCTGTCGCAATTTATACTATGGCAAGGCAGCAGGAATGTCAGGTTCATGTTATGTGTTGAGACACCCCTTTAAAAATATTGGACTCACACTGGTTCGGATGTTTATTTTTATTTTTGGTGGCATTTGGAACAACATTTGTGCACAGAAAACAGTGCATTTTGCTTTAAAAGATGAACGATTTTCCATGCAAAAATACATTTTTATGTACAAATAAGATTTTCTTGGGCCAGTGTGGTACGGTGGTTTGATTGCTGGATTAGAACTTGAGTTCAAATCCCTGCTCAGCCATGGAAACCCATTAGGTGACCTCAGAGGAATCACACTATCACAACCTCAGAAGTGGACAAAAGGCAAGCCCTCCCTGAACAAACCTTGCAGAGAAAATCCTGCAATAGGTTTGCGTGAAGGTCGCCATGGATGGGAAATGACTTGAAGACACGCCAAAATAACATTTCCCAGAAAACATTTTTAAAAATCATACAAAAATGTGTACAAACCGTTTTTGCCTCATCCAGCAGGGAGAAAACTTTGAAACTCTTTGTCTCTGTGTGTGAACAAAATATGTCATCCCCCCCCCAGTCCTACTAGAGTAATGAACCATCTATAGTATTTTATGTAGTGGAAGCCCTCATGGGATTACCCCAAAAGTGGCTTACAAATACCTCTTAATACCTTGCACATTTCATCAGCACTGGCAGTTTCACAACCAATATATTTAACAGCTATTCTGTACTACCTTCTAGTGATGGTAGTATTCCATGCTATCTTCTGGCAGGCCTTCTGGTGAAGATCCTTTCATTGGCAGCTGGTAGGTCCAATATCAGTGGAGTGGTGAATCTACTCCAGGTTTCAGCTCCTACTTAGAACGAGTTATCCAAGGTAAAGGACGTCTCCTTAAAATAGGCCCAGGTTCTTGTCTACTTCCTTTAAAGTTGTCCAAAATCTAGTGTTGTTTACTAGTCCACCAGCTGGCACTTCTCTTCTCTTAGCTAAGCTGGGCCTTAGGTGACAGACTACTGAGGTTGTACTCAAAGCCTGGCCACTTTGGTAGAACCTGACAGATATTGTGCTCCATTGGCATAAGTCTTTGAGAGCCAGGGGTCACCTGCACATCATGATCAGGTGTCATAGTAAGACTTTATGGATATAAATGTAAGTCCAATGAATATTTTACATAAATAAATAGAGCTAAAAAAGAAAATCAAGGTTGATGATGTGTTACTCTATCTGTCCCTGGGCCGCGTCAATATTGTGTCAGCCCTAGGTAGAACCAGCTCTGGAATTACACAAAATGAGGCAGCTACCTCGGGCAGCAGATTTGGGGTTGTTTTGCTAAAGAAGCAAATTGTAATTTATTTGCCTTGATCAAAAAGGTCACAGGGATGAGAAGAGGTGGGATGTGGGACTTCTTTCTCCATATGCTACAAGAGTTTTGTTTGATTTTGGGTACTAAATAGTATGCATTCTGACTTGTGGGGACAGGGCATTTGCTGCTCTATTTCTGACAGTACCTTGTTTGGGGCAAACCTTGACATAAAAGTCTGTTCTGTGCAATTTCTGCATCCGTCTGTTATTTAAAATAAAATGCATGACAGTGGTGCTAATATACCCATTTCGTGTCAGCAATTGCATCACAAAACTTAAAGAAATGCACAATCTGAAAGACAGTCATTCTCCAATCCACATTTGCTCAGAAAGTGCAAATTGGGTTTGTTTGCTAAGCAAATTAGATTCTCCTCTACTGCTGATTTTAACTAGCAAAAAGCAATTTCTCCTAGCTCTTCCACTGGCAAAACCTATCCAATAAAGTTTTAAAAGGGCTGGGAAGCTGCTGCGATCATCTCATCCAAGTGGTCTTTGCCCCTTCTGTGGCACTGAATTCGACACTTTAATGGTATGTTGTATCAAAAAAGTCCAAAATGGACTGTTGATATACATACACACACATTATTCCAAGGAGAAGGGGACAATTCCCCCCAACATTCATCATTTTAAATGCCTGTCATGTGTCGTTGTCTTGCCTTTGTCTTTTCTCTACTTGTGATCCTTTTCTAACTCCAGGCCTTAAGTAAATCGCTCACTTGTTTAATTGACCATCTGCTACCTGAATCTTGGCTCCGTCTCAAGCTCTTCAGTACCATGTTTATGCCATACACCTAGATATAAAGCTCCATCTAACCAGACCTTAATTTAAATTAGGTTGATAGGAAAAGTAAATAGATTTTTTTTTAACCTGGTTACACAATATGAATTCCAATCAGTCTCAGAATGGAAAGCTTTGGAACGCCAAAGAGAAGCCATCAGGACATTTTGCCTCAGCCTGGGCTGTTCTGTAAAATTAATTCCTTCTGCTCTACAAAACTGAAGATTTATATTATTAATATTATTAGTATTGGGTCAGATATGCTCTGCAAATGAGGCTCTTTATTCTTTGAACTGAAATAATTAGGTTGGCTGAGAAGGAAGACCAAGATGCATTTCTGCTGGATGAATTAAAAGTAAGAATGTTTGATGGGAGACTCAAAAGTCAAACAGTAGGCCAAGCTGCAATTGCTTTATCCAAACGGAAACAGTGTATGATAAAATGTATATTCTACTTGGAACATTTTCCAGTAGTGTTGGGGAAAGGATTGCCTTACAGCACTTCAAAGAGATACTTGACCATCAAGCCCAGTGAGAAAGCCTCCCATGTCAGACCGTCAGGAATACCAGCTTGATCCTGGGGTTTCTGAAAGTGGATCAAAACCACATTGTCCACATGGCCAGTTCCCAAGGTGGAATGAACACCCATGGGCTGTCCACACTACGTGATGTCAATAACTTTGCAGTTATTTTTTGTTGTTGTTGTTGCCTCCCCATCATGGATGTGCTCCATCACACACATGCACTGCCTGCAACTTCAGCAACTTCCCTCCTGCTTCCCAGATGCCGCTCCATTTGATCAGCCACTGGTCATCCACTCTGGTCTTTGTGTCTCACAAAGCAGTACCTTCAATATTCTAGACCAGTTGTAGTTCTTGAATACAGCATTAAGTTCTTACCTCTTCCAGCAGGCCTACCCAGTCTGTTTTAAACTATGGATTTTAATTTGGGATATTGTAATTTCATGCTGGGAATTTTTAATGGGTCCTTTGTTTATGTCTTTTAACTTAATGTGTTTAAATGGTTTTATGTGTATTAATCTATGTTGTAACCCACCTTGAGGAGAGGCGGGTAAGGAAAAACAACAACAACTGTCCAAAGTAGACCTATGTAGAACACATTGCAGCATACGCGGGTGTGACATAGACGGCTTTCAGCATATGCTGAAAGCTGCACCAGAAAAAGCCCTGGCACTTCCCAGAAGAAGTAATGAGGTGGGCGCCTGTGGTGCGCGCACCACACTGTGCCACAGGAACAAGCCCATTATTTCTAATGGAGCTCCAACATATGCGGAGTCCAAAACAGATCTCCCACGTAAGGGAAGGGCCCATTGTACTTTGATTTTTATTTTACCTTGACTACCGATGGCCAGAACATATAAATGTTTTCACCAATCATATTTTAAGTCATTCTAACAGCAGAAGACTTAAAGAAAAAATTATCTTTTAATAAACAATATCTCTTGGGTAGCAATACAGTTGTGTGGGTCACATCCATGCTTGCCTCTGTATTGAGGCTGTACTGCTGAGTTATTTGATTTTACAAACTGCCTTTTGGATTCGCTTCAATAAAGCTGAATTACCAAAGAGAAATGGAAGCCTAGGAGAGAAGCACAAAAATAGCCAGAACTGCAGCTCTGTGTAACTTAATAAATCCTTTCAAAGAAAAGACACATGTTGAGGGGCCATTGGCTTCCTCAACTCAGAATCAAACAAAGTTAATAGTATACATAATAAAGTTTCTTGTTGGGTGTGGTTGAATAAATGTTTAAAGCTTCTAAATGTTGTTGTTGTTATTTTTTTAAGGGGCAGACTTTTTATTTGGAGGGCAATGTCTTTATTCTGTCCCCCTGTAGCTTTTTGACTATGAAGCCCATGGAGATCCCGATGTGGCACAAATCCTCCTTGGCTGTGTTTTTTTGGCCTAGGGTCTGGGAGGGCAAATAGCAGGCTATGGCATGTTTGACACATTTTCGACCTACCCCTGTGGCATTTTAGTTCCAGGAAAGGGGTTTTTTTAAAACTGGAAATAAATCAGATGTGCCTTTTGATCACTTTCGGTCTTGAAAAAATTCGTCTACTGAGCCTAAAATAAGCAGGTGGGGGGGGGGAGGTCTAAAAGTGTAGCAAAAATGCTCCCAACAGTCCTAAAGGGCATTGGGTGACAAAATGTTGTTTGAAGGTTCAAGGATGCACCTCCTATCCTCCCACAGTTGCCCATCCCTGTGACAGTCAGTTACCTAGGGATGGAAAAGAATATTCTCACTTATTGGTTTCCCAGTTGAAAAAGTAGCTTTCCTAAAGTCAGGGAATACAGTAATAGGGCTGCAAGACTTTCATGCAGTTTTTCTTCCAGTTTTTGAATATTATGAAGTGTTCTGGGAAAAGGTTTCTGTGGAGAAATACAGGGTGTGTATGTGGACAATTACATGGTGGAAAAACAGGCTTCCTGCATAGAAAATGTGTTTTCTTCTGTGCTGGAAATGGTTTTTGGTGCAAAACATTACGTGCATTTCTACCCAGAATAGTTCCTCCAGAACAATTCAAGACATGCAGGTATGAGAAGGATCATGGAGAGAAACATTCTTTGTTTTTCCTTCCTGCAGCAGAAGAAAAATTATAGTAGTCATTTGTTGTCGCATGCAAGGATGAAATAGTTGAGGATTCAAATCCCTACAGTTGACACATCCATGCTTAAATAATAATTTTCCTAATATTAAAATTAATGTCAACCTCGGTAGCAACAGAGTAGTTTTTGAGCAGAGTTCAAAGGCATACAAAAAAATATGCTGGTGAATATATGTGTGTAAAAATAAATCCCAACCTGTATGATTGTGAAAGTCAAAGCATTTCACCCCCCAAATGAATGCTAATTTCAGAAATGCAGGAAGAGACTCAAAGCTAAGTGACAAATGATTTTTTAAAACTTATCCTACAGTTAATAATATATTATTTTTTTTTAAAATGAGTTTTCATTTTTGCTAAAAGAAGAAAGAAAGAAAGAAAAAGGAGGGAAAGAAGCCACCTTTGTAAGTTACTATGCCCCATACAACCCAGATCAGTGTGGAATTTGACTGCCTCGAAGTCATTGTGCAATTATATCAAATCTCTCTGGCTTGTAAGAAGTCTTTTGCCATTTCAGCTGAAAGACGAGAAAACATCTAAAGAGGGAGCTGAAAGGGAAATCTTGCAGAATGTGAGGCTTGAAGCCGATAACTTGGCAGGTAGATAGTTTTGGAATAATGCTGGGGGTGATGAGCCAGATTCTCTCTGAAGAACTCTGATTTCTACAAAAAGTGCTTTGTGGAGACTGAAATGTCACATCCAGTTAATACGTAAGTAGGGGAGGATCAACATCTGGAAACCTTCTTCCATTTTACTTCTCTAGTGAAGGGTGTAATTTACTTCTTTGTCTCCTTATTTGCCTGGTTTTATTTTTAGCCCTGTGCACATGACATATCTAAGGTGAGGGATAGTATAGGGGTGGCAAGGACAGAGAATGAGATTTTGGCTCCAGGCTTTGTTCCTTATTTGTTTCCATTCGGTTGGATGTCTGCATAAATAGGATGCTGCTGTTGTTTGTTGTTATTTGCCATTAAGTTGACTTTGACTTATGGTGACCTTATGAATGCGAGACATTCAAGATCCTTGGTCCCCAGGTTTCTTACTCAAGCCTTACAACCTCAGGGCTATGGCCTCCTTGACACTGGTAGTGCGGTCTCCCTCTTATCCTACTGGCTTTATCATACATTATCAATTTAAGGTCAGTCCCCTGCTGGTAAAAAAGGAAGCATAGTAATGCATTCCCTATTACCATGTATGGATTCCCTATTACAGTTGTATTTTCATTGTATTCTCTGTGTTGTATCCCTTACTTTTACAATATATTGATCTGAGAGCTGGATAGTTTAAAAAAAAAAGGAGATAGGAAGAAAATCCATGTTTTTGAGATGTAGTGC